>NC_057795.1:696076782-696376782 GCF_018294505.1 Triticum aestivum
GCCCCAAAGCGATTTCCATTGTTGTTGAACCCCAAGGTGCGCTTACATGTCGGTCATCATCACTCACAGTTTTGGTCGATTCTGCCCCGTTTCGTGGACTATTACTCACTGTTTTGGGGTCCCGGAGTGATTTCCACGATTAACGAACCCTGGGGTGCATTTACGTTTTAGTCATCAACACTAGCGGTTTTGGCCGATTCTGACCCATTTCGTGGACTATTACTCACCGTTTTTGGGCCCCAAACGAATTTCCATAGTTGTTGAACCCCAAGGCGCGCTTACGTGTCGGTCATCAACACTCACAGATTTGGCCGATTCTGGACCATTTCGTGGACTATTACTCACTGTTTTGGGGTCCCGGAGAGGTTTCCACGATTAACGAACCCTGGGGTGCGTTTACGTTTCAGTCATCAACACTCATAGTTTTCGCCAATTATGGCCCGTTTCGTGGACTATTACTCACTGTTTTGCGGTCCCGGAGTGATTTCCACGATTAACGAACCCTGAGGTGCATTTATGTTTCGGTCATCAACACTCACGGTTTTGGCAGATTCTGGCCGATTTCGTGGACTATTACTCACCGTTTTAGGGCCCCAAAGTGATTTGCATAGTTGTTGAGCCCCAAGGTGCGCTTACGTGTCGGTCATCAACACTCACAGATTTGGCCGATTCTGGCCCGTTTCTGGACTATTACTCACTGTTTTGGGGTCCCGGAGTGATTTCCACGATTAACGAATCCTGGGGTGCGTTTACGTTTCGGTCATCAACACTCGCGGTTTTGGCCGATTCTGACCCGTTTCGTGGACTATTACTCACCATTTTTGGGCCCCAAACGAATTTCCATTGTTGTTGAACCCCAAGGCGCGCTTACGTGTCGGTCATCAACACTCACAGATTTGGCCAATTCTGGCCCATTTCGTGGACTATTACTCACTGTTTTGGGGTCCCGGAGAGGTTTCCACGATTAACGAACCCTGGGGTGCGTTTACGATTCTAACCCGTTTCATGGACTATTACTCACCGTTTTGGGGCCCCAAACAGGTTTCATAGTTGTTGAACCCCAAGGTGCGCTTACGTGTCGGTCATCAACACTCACAGTTTTTGCCGATTCAGGCACGTTTCGTGGACTATTACTCACTGTTTTGGGGTCCCGGAGTGATTTCCACGATTAACGAACCCTGGGGTGCGTTTCGTTTTGGTCATCAACACTCACGGTTTTGGCCGATTCTGACCCGTTTCGTGGACAATTACTCACCGGCTTTGGGCCCCAAAGCGATTTCCATGTGCATAACTTCACGAGGCCCTTGCATGGATGTACACAACTACAGGTAATAGATGATAACCACCTGGAATGTCTTCCTTTTGAAATCTTTAAAATATACACAAGATGTTCTAAAAGAAAGAAAAATACTGTGAAGATTTACAATCAAAGACTGTTTTTATCTATAACAAACTCATATTCCCAAGAAATTCTTCATGGTGATGCACATGGGACATAGGGAACAACAAATATTGATGATGATAGTATTACCAGGTTGTACTTTATAGATTTAATAACTATTAGCAATCTAAATTTTGACAAGCATGTGAAAAAATAAGTCAATGTAAACTTGCAGTAAGAGGATACAAATGTAAAGAGTGAATCTGTTCTCCACCATCATACTTTGACAATAAGTGTCATATTAGATAATCCACATGATTATAATACACTAGTGGAAAAAGGGTCATTTGTCCCAGTTCTTAAGGGCCTTTTGTCCCGGTTGTTGAACCAGGACTAAAGTGTCGTTACTAATGCCCTGGGCCTTTAGTCCCGGTTCTTACATGAACTGGGACAAATGGGCCTCCACGTGCCCCGTGCGGTGAGCCCAGGCAGGAGGCCCTTTGGTCCTGGTTGGTGGCACAAACCGGGACCAATAGGCATCCACGCGTCAGCAGCTAGCAGGAGCTGAGGTTTTTTTAAGGGGGTGGTTTAGGGGTTTTGGGGGGGTTAATTTAGGTGTTTCATATATTGTGTTATCTAGTTAATTAATAGAGAGAAGTGTCCTCTCTTATCTCCGTGCTTGGTCGACGTACGCTACGTATTATACGTATAGAGAGGACTCGACACGCTAGCTAGTAAACAAATGAAGGAAACAGAAGATCGTCATGGACATATGCATACAGAGAGAAGTGATATCGACCACCTCTCCTTCTCCGAGAGATTGGTCGAACAACAAGTTCTCGTATATCTATCCGACGCTACTGGCTACATATATACAATATAATTATCTCTTACAATATAATCTCCTAATTATATATGAACTCAGGGTCCACATGGTATTCTCCGTCTTTAGCGATCACGTGGTAAGGAAGAATGCCGCCAATTCCTCTTGAATTGCTCGCATACGACCTGGTGGTAGGAGTTCATCCCGCATCTGAAAGATCTAATTTGAAAAAGGGGGTCAATACATATATCTATGAATAAATGAAACTCAACACAATGATGGTAATAAAATAAAATTGTGAATATTATTGCTTACGCACTTCATATTGTTCGTCAGAGTAGCCCCGCTCACAGGTCGTGTGGCGGATGGACCCTGGCACAACCACTTTACAAGAAATAGAGGTCAATCAAACTGATAAGCAAGCATGCTATAAATGGTATTGATGAAACTAGCGCTTGAATCACTAGGAGATGCGCGGAACATGTTAGTAGTACTTACTTTCGGGTGTCTAAATTGCAGCTTCTTCGGCAGTCCTGGAGCTTTTTTGGTGAATTTTGTCCAAACCCTGCCAGACAAAGAAAACAATTACTTGATATCAGGAAATGAACAAAGTTGCTAATATGGTGCGATAATGATCGATTTAACTTACTTCTCAAGCATTTCAGTCACGTCCGCATACTCCTTAGGATCTTTTCGTCTCGAGTCTAAGACGGTTACTAGGCCCCACTCAATCTTAATCTCTAGGAGAATATAGTGGAAGCTGCGCACGCATGCATAACTCATCAATTACATTACTATAACCTGGACTAATAAGGGAAACCGAATATGCACAAGACAGTAACACTCACTTGAAGCCGTAAGGAAAGAGTATTATATCTTTGTTTTCATTTATTATCAACGATCATAGCAAGTTGGCCTAGGTATCTTTGGCATGAAATTTAACCTCATTTGCATCTACGAGATTTGTGTTAATGAACCCAATATCACCGGTTTGTCTTTTTTTCAATTCGGCGATCTTCAATCTGCATAATATAGTGAGGATAATTAAAAATACATGCAATCAAAGAGCTGACCTATATATAGAGACTTAATGACAGAGATAGTACTACTTACAAACAGTAGCAAGTGATCGTTAACTTATCGAGGGCCATTTGATTGAAAAACTGAAAGAACTCCTCAAATGGAACATGCAACAGATCAATTCCAACGAGGTCATGCTTCTCTTTAACGAATAGCGTCAAAGTATTCGTCCCCCCAGACTCTCCACAGGTTTTCATGTACCAATCATGGAATCTTCGCATCATCGTTGTTAGAGATTTTTCATCTTTGACGAGAGGCTTCCCGTACTCGTATCTGTGTTCGTCCACCTCCATGAAATCATAATGTACATCGTCAGGTAGGTAATCTCCAAGATTGCTATAACCAGGCATCATCCTCGGATCATTAGCGACGATGTCGCTAGACACCTTGAGCGGGGGGCACGATTGGTCCGCTTGTTCGCCGAGATGGGCAATTTTTTCCCAGCTCGTCGTTCTGCTATCCTTTGATCACTGATAGTACTTCCCGACCGCTTCGCTTCGAGAAATGACTTTTCAATAATGCAGTCATAGTTGGCTTTCGGCGGAGACTTTGGTGGTTTCTTCAGGGCAGCCAGAGTGCGATTCGCTTTCACCGGATCTATCTTCTCCTTCGGAGGTGGATGTTTCTTCGCTTTCACCCCTTCAAAGATGTTTGTCACTTCAGCTCGCACGATCTTCGTGGTTTCCTCCTTGGTACTCTCTTATGGTAACTTCTCTGGAGTCTTGAGAGAAGGACTGAATCTGTATTGCCTCCCGCCTCGGGCTGTACTGCTAGAAGCCGGAGCAGACAGAGCGGCTGCGGCTATCTTCTTTCATGCTTGCTTATAAGGCGGAGGAGAAGGACTACGACGCTCCGGACCAGCTGGAGCGGCAGCGGGTCTCTTCCTCCCTTGCTGACGAGGCGGAGAAGGAGGAGTCTGGCTGCTCGGGCGCACCGGCGCAGGTGGAGAAGGATGCGGAGTGCCGCCATGCGCCGGAGAAGGAGGCTGAGTGCCCTGATCACTCGCCGGAGGAGGAGGAGGCGTCCAGTTCGGAAGGTTGATGAGCTCCTTCCGCCATAGGCATGGAGTCTTCAGACAAGAACCCAGCCGAGTCTTCCCGTCACCCGAAGGGTGGTCAAGCTCGAGGTCCTCAAATCCGTCTGTGATTTCATCCACCATCACCCTAGCATATCCTTCTGGAATCGGCTGGCAGTGAAAAGTTGCGCCAGGTTCAAGAGGTGTAACAGAGCCAATAGCCGCGTTGACTTTCAATTTCGTCCACTACATCATAAGGTGGCAATGCTGAGACTCCGTGATAGCATCCATGGGGTAGCTAGCACGAGCCGTGAAGACAGGCTCCTGAAGCGGCTCCGTGGAAGCCATGCTGCTTCTCCGCTGAGATGGCGGGGTAGCTTCGGGTGTAGATTCGGCAGGTCGAGTGCTGCGAACTACGTCTCGTTCCTCTAGCGCTTGTACCCTTGCGTGCAGCGCCTGTAGTTGGGTCAACTCCTTTTTCTTCTTCCTCTCCCGGCGTTTGTAACCGCCTGCGTCGGGTAATCCAGCCTTCCACGAAAGGGAGCCTGGCGTGCCTCGTGTCCGTCCAGGGTGCTCAGGATTCCCGAGGGCCCCTGTGAGCTCGTCGTTCTCTCTGTCCGGAACGAACGTCCCTTGCTGCGCTTTTTCGATATACTCCTGAAGCTTCTCGATCGGTGTGTTCAGCTGCTCGTTGGTCCAAACGCACTTCCCTGTTACAGGGTTCAATTTCCTCCCAACCCCGAAGAACCAAGTCCTGCAACGGTCTGGCCAGCGTCGCGTCTCTGGTTCGATCCCTTTATCAAGGAGGTCATTCTCAGCCTTGTCCCACAACGGCCGGGCTTTCAGGTAGCCACCTGACCCCGTGCGATGGTGATGCTTCTTCTTTGTAGCATTTTTCTTGTTTGTCGCTGACATCTTCGCTACTCTCTCAGATTTCTTTATGGTGACAAATGCGGGCCATTGATCTTTGATCTTCTCAAATCGGCCGATGAATTCTGGAGTCTTTTCTTGGTCGACAAACGATGATTTCAGCTCATTCTTCCACCTCCTGAATAGCTCAGCCATCTTCTTAAGAGCATAAGCCTTGATCATTGGCTTTTTAACTGGATTCTCCGGACCCTCCTCTAGCGGGAAGGTGAAATTTTCCTGCAGCGCGGTCCAAAGATCAGCTTTCTGCCTATCGCTGACATAAGACACCTAAGTGTCTTTGTCCTTAGGCTTCAACCATTGCTCGATGCTGATCGGGATCATGTCCCTAACTAGAACCCCACACTGAGCATTAAATTTTTGCTTGGTCCGGAGGGGTTCAATCGTTTGGCCAGCGCGATCAATTTCGATGATTGTGTACCTTTCATCCGTGCGCAACTTTCTCTTCGGGCCTCGTCTCGTTACCGAAGTGTTGCTCGATCCGGAGGGCTAGAAAAGAAGAAAAATAAGAGAGTTAATATGTGTACATACCAAAAACAATTAATGCATCAATTAGCTATATTCAGCACATGCTTAATTAATTAATATATAATACCTAGCCGGACTCCGTTCGGTCACCGGAGCCGTCATCACGGTGTCCTTCTTCCTCCATTCGGTCACCGGAGCCATCATCACGGTGTCCTTCCTCCTCCATTCGGTCACCGGAGCCATCATCATGGTGTCCTTCCTCCTCCATTGTTTGATCATCGTCGTAGCCTGCTTCTTCATCATGTCTTTCCAGACAATCGGTGCATGTGTCGTTGAGAAACGACAAGACGACATCACTTCCGTGTGCGATTATCTCCCCCAACACCGCTTCTGTTGCTTTGTCTCGGGGGTGCGGATCCATAGTTCCTCCAAATATTTACAACATGGCAATTATTATTCAAACATGATAGATGGATATATTAGTGGCAAACATACGTTCTCTAGGGTTTGGGGTGGCCTGGCCTCGACGCTTCTCTAGGGTTTGGGGGTGGCCTCGGCAACGCTTCAAGGATTTGGGGTGGCCTCAACAACGCTCCAAGGGTTTGGGGTGGCCTCAACAACGCTCCAAGGGTTCGGGGTGGCCTCGACGACAACGCTCTTTTAACATGGTAAATTTGGGTGGCCTCAAGAGAGTTTTTCGATTGGGTAGGGGCGCGGCGGGAGGGGGTAGGAGATCGACATCGTTTTTTTCTAGGGTTTGGGTGTCCTCGAGAGTTTTGGTCAAGCGAGAGGGCCGGGGGGTGCTCCCAACGTCCCCCCTCACGTTAACAAAGAACTACCTTAAAAAAAGACTTGCTTCGCCACGGGTGCTCGATCGGTGCGACGTGGACTCGGAGGAAACACTTTATGAGAATGCGGTGGTGGCCCGGCCGGGCGGTTTTCTTTTCCTTCTTCATTTTTTCCTTTGCTTTTTCTTATATGTTTGTTTTCGTTTTCATTCTACATTTTTGTACATATGAAAAAATAAAGTTTCTATACAAAAGTGAGCAATTTTTATGAACAAATTAAAACATTTAAATTAACTATACATCTAAATAAATATAACTACACATCTGAAATTTTCCTAATCTTGAAACTAAACTAAACATAAACTAAAATAATATAACTACACATATATCCATACATACATACACATACATATACATCTACATTATATATGAACAAAAAAATACTAACTTTATGAACATAAAAAGGCCTACGAACAAAAAAACATCAGATCAATATTTTCATCCATCCATATACACATACATACATCGATATATATATATATATATGAACAAAAAATACATAAACTTTTCTAATAAAAAAACCACAGCGGGCCGCGGCGGCGGCAGCTCACAGCGTGAGTGGCGACGGCGATGGAGGGGGCGGGGTAGGGCGCGGGCTCTAGGGCAGGGGCAACAACGACAATGGGGGCGGGCCGGGGCAGGGGGCGCACGTGACGGAGACGGAGGGGGCTGGCCGGGGCAGGGGCGCGGGCGACAGCGACGGGGGGGGGGGGGGGCGGAGCAGGGGCACGGGCGACGGCAAAGGCGACGAGACCGAAGGCGACGGCGGGGGCGGGCCGAGGCAGGGGCAGCCTGGCGGCGTCGATGTGCTCGGCGTCGTCGGGGGGAACTGGTGTGATGAACTCTGCAAAATTTCTAAGTGCCACTTATATACCAAGAGCATTGGTCCCGGTTCGTGGCACCAACCGAGACCAATGCCACCCTTTAGTCCCGGTTGGTGCCACGAAGTGGGACCAAAGGTCAGTTTTTGGTAGCCGAAAGGGCGGGAAGCGGCGGCCTTTGGTCCCGGTTGGTGGCCCCAACCGGGACTAAAGGGTGGCATTGGTCCCGGTTGTTGCCACGAACCGGTACCAATGCAACCCTTTAGTCCCGGTTGGTGCCACCAACCAGGACCAAAGGCCTTGTGCTGCCCCGCATCGAAATTTTAGTACCACCTCGCTAGCTGAGAGAGCTCGAGAGTGGTTTATAAGCGCTGCTGCGTCCACCCTCTCGAGCTCCTCTCAATTACAGGCTTTCGGACCTAACCGTATGTTGTGTGCATGTGGGCCTACTAGGCCTCCTGCGGGCCTGAATCCTGGCCCATGTTTGGGTTTCTACTCGTATTCAGGCCGTGGGGGCTCCAGTAGGTGGCACTTTTTCTTTGTTTTTTTGTTTTTGTTGCTTTATTTATTTTGTTTTGTTTCTACTTACAACAAAATACTTATTGTTGCTATTTCTATTCATTTTATTAAAGTTTATTTTTAATTAATTTTCTTTTAGGTCACAAAGTTATAAACTTTCTGTTACTGCCATTAGTTTTCAATTTGAGTAGTTAAAATTTGAATTCTTTGAAATTTGTGTGAATCACTAGTTTGTGATTAACTTTACTATAAAAATAGATTTTGGAGTGATTCTTTTTCCTGCTATTTAATATCACCGTGTTCTATGATTCTATTCAAAAACAGATTTTGTTATTTTGTTACAAAGGGATTTCATTTTTTTAACTTATTTGAATTCCATAGTTTTTCTGTGTTCAAAATGCACCATTCAAAGCCACATCATCAATTTTCAACCCTTTCTCACTTCATTTGTCATTTTTCATGCATTTACTGATTTTTTTGAGCTATAAGACCTTGAAATTGAAAAGCATTTCAAATGAACTCTGAAAAGGTTGAAAGTTGGCATGGTATCATCATTTCACCCACATAGCATGTGCAAGAAAGTAGAGAGGCTTACGGCAAAAACTGGATGCACTTCGTGTACAAAATGGACAATCTCTTTCAAAGTATCAGGGTTTTATACAAAAAATCATCTGTTACAAAGAGATTTCATATTTTTGAACTTATTGAACTCCATAGTTTTTCTTTGTTCAAAATGCACCATTCAAAGCCACATCATCAATTTTCAACCCTTTCTAACTTCATTTGTTATTTTTCATGCATTTACTGATTTTTTTGAGCTATAAGACCCTGAAATTGAAAAGCATTTCAAATGAACTCTGAAATGGTTGAAAGTTGGCATGGTATCATCATTTCACCCACATAGCATGTGCAAGAAAGTAGAGAGGCTTACGTTAAAAACATGATGCACTTCGTGTACAAAACGGATAATCTCTTTCGAAGTATCAGGGTTTCATACGGAAATTCGTCTGTTACAAAGGGATTTTATTTTTTTGAACTTACTTGAACTCCATAGTTTTTCTGTGTTCAAAATGCACCACTTAAAGCCACATCATCAATTTTCAACCCTTTCTGACTTCATTTATTATTTTTCATGCATTTACAGATTTTTTTGAGCTACAAGACCCTGAAATTGAAAAGCATTTCGAATGAACTCTGAAAAGGTTGAAAGTTGGCATGGTATCATCATTTCACCCACATAGCATGTGCAAGAAAGTAGAGAGGCTTACGGAAAAAAATGGATGCACTTCGTGTACAAAACGGACAATCTATTTCGAAGTATCAGGGTTTCATACGGAAATTCGTCTGTTACAAGGGGATTTCATTTTTTTGAACTTATTTGAACTCCATAGTTTTTCTGTGTTCAAAATGCACCACTTAAAGCCACATCATCAATTTTCAACCCTTTCTGACTTCATTTGTTATTTTTCATGCATTTACTGATTTTTTTGAGCTATAAGACCCTGAAATTGAAATAAAATATATGTCACGTTGGTCGACATAGTTGTCATAAACAATAAATGAACCAAATAGTTATAAAAATATAATATATACCACATCCTAATCATAGACAGGACGAGGGCCGACGGGGGCGGATACCAGAACCATCACACTATATCATAACAAGGAATAATAACATTAAGAAAATTAGACAACTATCTATCTGAAGTAAGATTTTTTTCTTTCAGAAAGAAGATAAGAACAAGAGGCTCACCACGGTGGTGCCGGCGACGAGAACGGTGCGGGCGATCGACGGCGGTGAAGACGGGGACGGAACGTGACGGACCGCTAAACCTAGAAAAATCTCGGGGAAAATGCAGCTCGGAGGTCGAGTTTCGAGAGAAGAAATATTAACTAGTGTGGCTCGGACATTTCATCGAACACCTCATGTGCATAGGAGGTGAGCTAGAGCACCCAAATGCCCTCCCCTCGCCGGCCAGCAAAAAACAGAGCAGTGTGGAGTGCTCTGCTCGCCGGCGATGGACTATATATAGGCAACTCATTTGTCCCGGTTCGTGGCTGGAACCGGGACCAATGGATGTGGGCCAGGAGCGAGGCCCATTGGTCCCGGTTCGTGCCAAGAACCGGGACAAATGGGTCCAGACGAACCGGGACCAAAGCCCACGATGCCCCGGCCGGCCACCTGGGCTCACGAACCGGGACTAATGGGCTGGCCAGGCCCGAATGAAAGCCCCTTTTTCTACTAGTGATATGTAATCTTGAAGACAACATGGCAAACACCTTCATATCAAAAGTTCTAGCATATCAAGCAAATAACATGACAAAATAGTAACTGCCTCAATTCTATGATGCTTGTCTGATGAAATAATATCAATCCACAAGCTTTATCGTCCTTGTTCTTGAAAATTGCTGACCAACACCATTTATTTGTGAGCTTGGTTTTATGTAGATGCTTGTTGCTTCCCTGATGGAAAAAGAACATCTCAAATAAGCTTTAGACGTTTGAAATTTCTAAGTAGTAGTTTGCATATGCCAAGTATCCACCTGAGTCAATGATGCGAGAGAAAATAAAAGCACCACATCCTCAAAGCAGACTAAAAGAAGTGAATCTGAACCGCCACTCTGTGGATGTAGAGAAGCATCTTTCTTTTTAGTTTCGGCCAGAAAACAAACAAATATAATCATCTTCTCAAGACATATATCATCACAGTCCATTATATTAAGTCATTTCATGTAAAAAAATTGCAAAAGGATAAAATTCTAGCCCAGTGGAATAGTCTAAAATTATTCACAATGGATATCTAAAACTCCAATACCAAAAATATCCCAACGAAATGAATCTACATTCTAAAAAATAGAGCAAGTGAAAGAACAATTGATCAAGAATCAGGAAAGCAAATAACTGCACATTCTACTTTTTCAAAAGTGGCTTTTTCCATCAAAAGTGTAACCACTATGTTCCTACATGGTGGTTATCAACCAATCAAAATTATCTATTGTAACAAATCATTCACAATGGATGACTGAGCACATGGTGGGAGATTGATTCTTGCTCAACAAAAAGGTTGGCACTGTTCTCGGTCCAGCCGCTTGGTGTTGAGGGATGAACGGCTTGTGATGACTGTGCCGACATTGGGTTCTGCAATCAGCATGTCTAGGCCCCACATCACATGATCCATACCCTCTCATCGAACCAGAGGCCACCCACCCCATCGATGGAAGTCCCCTCACCGATTTTTATTGATCGCGAGGCTCCACCGATTTTTTTCAGCGCTACCAGCCCACCACCCATCTAGTTTTTAAAAACTAACCGTACTCAAATCGACACTTTCCTTCTCCTTTTTCAATCATTCCATATACAACACAGATCAGCGATTCAACAGGGCATGTAGCCATATAGAACATCAATCAACGATTCAACACATATCAGCGACTCAACGCTGATTGATGTTGTATATGGTAAGATTGAAAAAGTGATCAGCGATCGATCAAAGATGGAAATTTTATCCTGGGCGCGTCTTTTATTCAATCATACCATATACAACATCAATCAACGACGAAACACATATCACAGTTCAAAACTTTCTCCTAAGCCGGGCGGCGAGCCCTGGTTCTCCGAGATTTCAAGTCTCGCCAGCGATCTTTCTCCTGGGCGGTGCTGCGAGCACTGATTCTCCGCAACTCCAGTCTCGCCGGCGGTCCACCGGAGAAGGAGGCACAGGTCAGCCGCCTTGATCATTGCCCTGTTCATGATACAAACTTGCTTTATTATGGGATATGCTACACATACACCTACTGGAAAATTCAGAACAAAAACATAGCAAGATGTTTTCTAGCTCACCTTCTAATTCCATGATCGCTTTCGTGTGAGCACATAAATAGTTAAATCAGCCATGTATAGTGAACACCACAAGAACGCAAAGTTGAATGCCTTTGCTCGAGAGATACCTCAACAGATGCCATTAGGTTGAGCAACTGTTTTCAACAGGGCATCGCGAAGAATCTCCAGTAGCAAATCAACCATAATCAAATATGTGTATTCTTTCTTTTAACACTATCTGATGTTGCCGAGATTCTTTCGATGTTATGCAACATAAGAGTAACAAAAATAGAATATATGCAAATCGAAGAGGAACGCAGATATGCCAAACTTATGAACCACAACACTTGCCAATTCGTTTGGTCCAGAGGCTCAGTCAGCTACATAACTACAAAAACAGCCACATGTTATTATTGCTTGCACTTCCTTCTGAAAAAGAAGAAACATACTTGAACGTATATAGAAACGAGGACTGTGGTCAGTACACATCTCATATAGAAACTGAAGGTGTTGTTCATGATCTAAGAGGACTGCGGTCGGTACACATCTCATATAGAAACTGAAGGTGTTGTTCATGATCTAAGAGGACTGTCGCAGTACAATGTTATAATGAACTGAAGGTGTTGTTCATGATCTAAGAGGATTATTGGAACCTTGTTTGAAATCAAGACAAGCATTAGATATAATTCTTGCGATAAAAATAATCAGTTTCCTTCCTTATACGAATTTGCTGCATGCAGTGAACATTTCTGCTCTGGATGGGTTTCCCAACCATACACACCAGGGTATCAAGACCGTGGCCTACCTGCTCGAGGCATGCATGCAATCCTGCTGTTGTTTGTGTGCACTTCTTTCTTAATTTGCTTAGAAGCTTGGACGGATACACTGACAACTTTATGTGCTTAGGAGTTTGCAGGAAAAGTAGATTTAATTTCATTACACTCTACGCCAAGAGACACTCTAATTTTGCTGCCATACACATTACTGCGTGCATTTCTTCTCCCAAGAATTATCACTTTTTTTCTCTTTAGCTGGTTGTTGGTTACCATGACGTCGAGTCGGCGGCAAAGTAAGACTCAGCACGAAGGCCAGTCTCAAGTGACCACCTTATTAAACTCTCTTTGACTTCTCATATATACAATCTCTGGTTATTTCAGAAGGTGAGCAAATAATTATTTGTATATAGTTCGGTACCAATGCATTACTAACTAGAATATGCTAATATACTCATTCAGATGTTACTTAAGTTGTCACTCTGGTACATATATTAATATGTTTGTACAGCTAAGTTTGTCACTCTGATACATATATCAATATGTTTGTATAGTTAGGTTTGCTTGTGAACAGTGTATTCGATGTCACATAATCAGAAAGAACAACAAGTACATGTCGCTAGCAATTAATTGCAGACTACATACTAATGCTACGGGACTACATACTAAGTACATGTTTACCAATGCTACGGGACTGATACATATGCTCGATGACAATGTGATTTTCAGTTATCTCTTATTTATCCCGACCAACATGCTATTTTTGCTTTCTCTTATCACTATGCGGCAAAAAGAATAGAAGATTCTGTTTACTTGCCTGTTTGTTCTTAGCCCTATGCCATGTTTTAGTAATGGCAGCAGCGATACACGTGCTTACTCGCAAACTAATTAAGTAGCAAAAATATGTATGCCGATATATTTAGAAGTGAACGAAATACATCCTAGGGTTCAACTCCGTTTCTATTTTAGTTCGAGCAATATTAACTCACTTACATCATCCCACTACAAATTAATTTCAGTTAAAAATTATGTATGGCGGAGGAGGGTGCATAGATGCGTCTATGTACGTACCGAAGGGTGAAGGGGAAGGGTCGACCACTTGCCGTGGCCTTCTTGATCGACGCCGGGAGGAGGTGCAGGAAGTAGTAGACGCCCGGGTTGAGGAGCCCGCTGTTGGTGGTGCTGAGGCAGGTGTCGTAGCCCTTGTATGTTGCTGGCGAGTTGGCGTCCCGCTTCGCGCCTTGGCTGGCTGCCTGCAGAAGCCATGGCATGATCAGCGCAGCAACTTTGATAGAGGAAATTTAGTGAGCTATGAAGATGATAGCAACACAGAAGTATTACATGGCAGGGGATCATCTTTACACCAATTCAAGACAGAGTATTCATAGTATTCATCGGGACATCTTTGCATGGTCCCCAAAAGACATGCCAGGTGTCCCGACAGATTTCGCCAAGCACAAATTACGTGTCCGGTCTGATGCTAAACTAGTCAGGCAGCCCTTGCGCCGCCTGTCAGAAGAAAAGAGAAGAGTTGTCGGAGAAGAGATAGCCCGGCTGATGGTAGTGGGCTTCGTCATGGAGGTGTTCTCTCCAGAATGGCTAGCCAACCCGGTCTTGGTACTGAAGAAGAACAAACAATGGCGAATGTGTATTGACTACACCAGCCTCAACAAAGCCCCAAGGACCCGTTCGCTTTGCCAAGGATCGACCAAGTGATAGACTCCACAGCCGGATGCGAGCTGTTGAGTTTCTTAGATGCATATTCAAGATATCACCAGATCAAGTTGAACCCGGCCGACAGACTAAAGACCGCCTTCATCATGCCGTTTGGAGCCTTCTGCTACTTGACCATGACGTTCGGCTTAAGGAATGTCGGCGCTACCTTCCAATGTTGCATGCAGAAGTGCCTCCTCAAGCAACTCGGCAGAAATGCCCACGTGTACGTGGACGATGTGGTGGTGAAGACGAAGAAGCGTGGAACCCTGCTGGAAGACCTCAAGGAGACCTTTGAGAACTTGCACCGATTTCAGATCAAGCTCAACCCAGAGAAATGCATCTTCGGAGTACCAGCCGGCCAGCTTCTTTGCTTCCTGGTCTCTGAACGCGGCATAGAGTGCAACCCTGTGAAGGTCAAGGCCATTGAGAGGACGGAAGTACCCAGCCGACTGCTGGACGTACAGAAGTTCACCGGCTGTTTGGCATCCATCAGCCGATTCATCAGTAGGTTGGGTGAGAAGGCTCTCCCCCTATACCAACTCATGAAGAAGACCACCTTTTTCGAGTGGAACCACAAGGCGGACGAAGATTTTCTCCACTTGAAGAAGATGTTGACCACTCCATCTGTCCTGGCAGCTCTGACTCCCAAGGAGCCCATGCTCCTATACATCGCCGCCACCAGCCGAGTGGTCAGCACAGTCATCGTAGTAGAGCGCAAGGAGGAAGGCAAGGCACTACCAGTCCAGAGACCGGTATATTATTTGAGTGAAGTATTGTCGACCTCCAAGCAAAACTACCCCCACTACCAGAAGATGTGCTACGGCGTGCACTTTGCCGCCAAGAAATTGAAGCCGTACTTCCAAGAGCATCCAATCACCGTAGTCTGCACAGCTCCACTGGCCGAGATCATTGGAAGCCAAGATTCTTCAGGCCGAGTGGACAAATGGGCCATAGATTTGGCCCCCTACACCATCTACTATCAGCCTCGCACCACCATCAAGTCACAAGCGCTGGCCTACTTCCTTGTCGACTGGGCCGAGACCCAGTACCTACCGCCAGCGCCCGACTCCACCCATTGGCGGATGCATTTTGACGGCTCCAAGATGCGCATCGGCTTGGGAGCCGGCATCATCCTCACCTCTCCCAAAGGCGACAAGCTCAAGTATGTGCTGCAAATCCATTTTGCCGCCTCCAACAACATCTCCGAATATGAGGCACTCATTCACGGGCTCCGGCTTGCCAAAGAGCTCGGCATTCGCCAGATCCTGTGTTATGGTGACTCCGACTTGGTGGTCCAGCAGTCGTCAGGCGACTGGGACGCCAAAGATGCAAACACGGGCTCCTCGTACAGCAACTCAGCGGATATTTTGAAGGGTGCGAGTTTCTCCATGTGCCAAGGAACGACAACGAGCAAGCAGATGCCTTGGCACGAATCGGCTCAACCCGTCAAGCAATACCGCCGGCATCGCCCTTCAATGCCTCCTCAAGTCGTCTGTCAAGCCATCACCAGAGTCAGACTCTATCTTTGTGCCGGCTCCTCCAGAAGCAGTCAGATCTGACTCAAGAGCTCCAACAGACGGCACGAGTGTTCTGGCAGGCGGCACGGAGGCCCCGACAGTCGCACCCGGCCCGGGGACTTCAGAACCCGGCCCGGGGACTGCAGCGGTCAACCCGTAGACTTTAGAACCCGGCCAGGGGACTACGCCAGTCGGCCCGGGGACTTCATTGGTCTAGCAAGCGGCTGCCGACTCCATCCCGCCGCCTCCCGGCCCAGCCGCCCTCGTCCAAGTCGCAATCCTGACAGTCGAAGAAACCGCAGCAACCTCATGGGCCCAACCCATCCTCAAATTCCTGGTGAGCAAAGAGCTGCCAACCGATGAGATTTTAGCTCGGCAAGTGCAACGCCGGGCAGCAGCCTACACCATAGTCAACAGAGAGCTCGTAAGGCACAGTGTCACTGGTGTCTACCAGCGCTGCATGGAGACAAAGCAAGGCCAAGCAATTCTCAAAGACATCCATCAAGGCGAATGTGGCCACCACGCGGCTTCAAGAGCACTCATCACCAAAGCCTTCCGCCATGGTTTCTTCTGGCCGACTGCTCTTGAAGACGCCAAGGACTTGATCCAAAAATGCAAAGGGTGCCAGAAGTTCCGCTCCAAGCCACATCAGCCAGCTTCTGCACTCAAAACTATTCCCATTGCCTGACTCTTTGCTGTTTGGGGCCTGGACATGGTGGGACCATTCAAGACGGCACGAGGTGGCCTGACTCACTTACTTGTCATGGTGGACAAGTTCACCAAGTGGATAGAAGCAAAGCCAATCAAGAAGTTGAATGGGCCGACTGCTGTGACTTTCATCTCCGACATCACAATTCGGTACGGCATACCACATAGCATCATCACCGACAACGGCACAAACTTTGCCAAAGGTGCCTTGGCCCGTTTCTGCGCGACGCAGGGCATCCGACTGGACTTAACGTCTGTTGCCCATCCGCAGTCAAACGGCCAGGTAGAGAGAGCAAACGGCCTCATCTTGTCCGGCATCAAGCCTCGACTGGTCGAGCCTCTAGAGCGTTCGGCAGGCTGCTGGCTCGATGAGCTGCCGGCCGTCCTCTGGAGCCTGCGCACAACTCCAAACAAGTCAACCGGCTTCACCCCCTTCTTCCTCGTCTATGGTTCCGAAGCCGTCATCCCAACGGACATAGAGTTCAACTCCCCTCGAGTCACCATGTACACCGAAGAGGAGGCGGAAGAAGCACGGCAAGACGGCATCGATCTGCTGGAAGAGGGCCGGCTGTTGGCACTCAGCCGGTCCAGCATCTACCGGCAGAGCCTGCACCGATACTACAACCGGAAGGTCAAGCCGAGATACTTCCAAGAAGGAGACCTTGTGCTCCGGCTGATCCAGCGAACAGCCGGCCATCACAAGCTCTCAGCACCTTGGGAAGGCCCTTTCATCATCAGCAAAGTGTTGGGCAACGACTCCTACTACCTGATCAATGCTCAGAAGCCCCGAGCACGCAAGAGGGACGACTCCGGCAAAGAGACAGAGCGGCCATGGAATGCAAATCTCCTCCGAAGATTTTACAGTTAATGCAGTATGTACCACACTACCTTTTGTATTAAAGTACGAAGACTTCGGGCCCCCCGAGAAGAGCTCGGGGACTGCCCTCTTTTATCTATATGATAAGAATTATGCCTACGAGTATGTTATTCTTTGTTATGCCGCTTGGCACCGGGTTCGACTAGTCGGCCCAGGGACTTACCGTGTTGAACTATGAAATGCTTCCTGCAGCCGGAGAAGTAGTGTGTGGCACCTAAGCCATCTCCTGTCAGAAGTCACATCTCGCGGAGCGACTGTCTGGTGGACATGAGTAAGGTAGAATGGGTGTCCAAATGCAAAATGGCTAAGGACTCAAAGCATGTACATAGTTTAAAGCCGGCTTCCAGCCTTTCACAACTGACTCTTGAGCAGCCGGTTCGCCGTCCACTACTCAACTTGCTAAAAAACTCTAAACGGCTAAGTACTTGCCTTCCCAAAGTAGCCAAGTACCTGACCTAGAAACAGTCCGCGGAGCGGCTGTTTGGCTGGCAAGACGACAACCGAGGGAAGGCGGCAAAGGAAAAAGCCAAAAGAGCAATGAGCAAGAAAAGATAGAACATGGAGAAATAATTACATAGCAAACGCCCTTGGTTAAATCTTCAAAATAGAAGTTCAAGATACACCCCGCGGGTGGAATTGTGCAAATTAACAAGTTCATCGAGACTATTGAGCAGATAAAAACTAAGATAAAGTGGCAAGCTTAGGAAGCAGCAGACGGGTTCGAAGGATCGGAGGAGTCGGCGGTGCCAGTTGCCGGAGCAGCCGGCTGGTCGGTCTCTGCTTGGTCGTCTCTGGCAACGGCTGGCTCGGAAGGGCGTGGCTCGTTGCTAGAGGCGCGGTCGAGCTGGGGTTGGCCATCCGCTCCGACCTCTGGCGCCTCCTCTTCGACTCCTTCCTCCACCTCGCCTTCTTCCTCGCCACTGGAGTCAATCACCTCCGCCGAGTCCTCGCCGTCGTTCGGATTCAGTCCGAACCACTCCAGCGGGGCCCCGTCGCCATTCTCAACCCGCTCTGGGACGAAGACGCTAGTGTCGTTGTACTCGGCGATAGACGTCGCGCGCTTGACGAGATCGTCTTCCACGACCACCAACTCCGCCTGAGCTTCTAGCCGGAACGTGGCTAGATGGTCTAGGCTCAGCCCAGGGTACCACACCTTGACGAACTCTAAGGCCCGGTGCACTCTAGCCCGGGCCGAAGAGCCCTTCCAGGCCTCAAGGCGACCAACCGCTACCTCCAGCCAGTCGGCAGTCCGGCTAGGGGTACGCGGTGCCTGCATGTCCGGCCACAAGGCGGCGATCGCCTGGGCGCCGACACGTTGAAGCTGGCGCAGCATCTGGTGTGCCAACCGTAGGCGGGCCTCGATGCTCAGAATCTGCTCGTCAAGAGTTCGGGGGGCATCGGCGGCGGTCTTCGCGCCGTCCGCCCTCCGCCCTTCACGACCAGCTTCGATGGCTTGGTTGGCAGCATTCGAGTGGCCGAGGAAGAAGTCTGCCAAGACAAAGAACGAAGAACAAGTCAAAAAACTAAAAGTTGGCTCGACCAACAGCCGGCAGCTCCAAAAAGAAAAGTAAGGAAAGGCTCACCGTCGACGAGATCCTCGATCTCATGGAAGCCGGAGGTCAGCATCGCCTCCTTGTCGGTCCAGGAGGAGCGCTCGGATGCGAACTCATCAAGGAGGGCGGTCTCCTTGTCCTCCACCTCCTTCTGGGTCTTCTTGAGCAGCTCCTTCTGCTCTGCCAGTTGCGTGACCAGCAGATCGCGCTCCGTGGCCAGCTTGCTGCACTCCTCCTCCTTGGTACGCAACGCGGTGTTGGCCTCGCCCAGCTGCTGCTGTAGGGTGGCATTGGCCTCTGCAGAAAGAAGAAGAAAAAGGCATCAGTCGTCAGCAAGAAAGGTCACCGGGGAGATCCGGCCCGACTGCTCGGTAGTCGGCCCAAATCTCAGGGACTACGACCCGCAGGTGCGCCAGCGCGCCCCCACGGCGACGAAAGAAAACTCACTTCGGACGGTGCGCTTCGCTGACGGATCAATGGTGAAGATCTGCGGCCGTGGGACGGTGGTGTTCGCCGCCGAGACGGGTGATCACAATGCGTTCACTCAGGTGTACTACATACCTGCACTGAAGAACAGTGTGGTTAGCCTGGGACAGCTGGATGAGAGCTGGTTCGATGTGCACATCCGGCGTGGCGTACTCACCATCCGCAATGATCGCGGGCAGCTCCTCGCCGAGGTATCGCGCTCCACCAATCGCCTGTACAAACTCGTCTTCACGCCTGTACATCCAGTGTGCCTTGCTGTGGGGGCGGTCTCTAATGCCTGGCGCTGGCACGCACGGCTCGGCCACCTGCACTTCAACGGCCTGGAGAAGATGGCCAAGAAAGAGCTGGTGCGCGGGCTACCTCACATTGCTCACACCGAGGAGCTGTGCGAGGCCTGTCTCGCAGGGAAACAACATCGCATTATATTCCCACAGAAGGCCAAGTACAGGGCGACTACACCACTAGAGCTTGTGCACGGTGACCTGTGCGGCCCCGTCTCTCCACCAACACCTGGGGGGCGGCGTTACGTGCTCGTACTGATCGATGATCGCAGTCGCTTCATGTGGGTGGAGCTTCTCAAGACGAAGGATGAAGCCGCGCGCGCCATCGTCAAGTTCCAGGCCGCAGCCGAGCTTGAGTGTGGGCACAAGCTTCGTGTGCTTCGCACCGATCGTGGCGGAGAGTTCACCTCGGCCACGTTCTACAAACACTGCGAGGAGAGCGGTGTGCAGCGGCACCTGACCGCGCCGTACACGCCGCAGCAGAATGGCATCGTCGAGCGGCGTAACCAGATGCTCCTGGGCATGGCAAGGAGCATGCTCAAGGCGAAGCAGGTGCCCAACCTGTTTTGGGGGGAGGCCGTGCTCACCGCTGCTTTCATCCTCAACCACAGCTTCACGCGCTCCCTCGATGGCATGACACCGTACGAGGCCTGGTATGGCCAGAAGCCTGATGTGAGGTTCCTGCGCATCTTTGGGTGCGTTGGCCATGTCAAGGCAGCAGGACCACATCTGTGCAAGTTGGATGACAGGAGCATGCCGATGGTCTTCATTTGCTATGAGATGGGGTCCAAGGCGTACCGCATGTATGATCCAGTGACGAAGTGCCTGCACGTGTCCAGAGACGTGGTTTTCGACGAGGAGGCACGCTGGAACTAGGAGGCGCCCGGGGGGTCGCCGGTGAGCAGCTCCTTTACCGTCGTGTAGCCTGCGTACGCCACAAGAACCGGCGTCACCAAGGCCGCTGCAGCAGAAAAAGCAGCATCGTCACATACCTCTGCAAGTTCGTCGCGTGCCTTGTCTGCTGTAGGCAGCATCATCCCCGACACGCCCGCGGCCACATCGCCGCCCATGCATGTGGAAGGAGCGGATGTGGTCACGTCAGAGACCACGCCGGTGCCCCTCGTGTCACCACCGGCGGTACAGCCGGATTTGTTCGACAACGCGGACAAGGTCTCTACACCACATCGATATCGCCTGGTCAAGGAGCTGCTTGGCTCAACCTCTGAAGTACCAGGAGGTGCTGAGAGCCCCCCCCCCCCCCCCGCCATCGGAGGGTAGTGGTGATGATGAGGAGCTGCACCTAGTGACCGGGGAGGAACCGGCGTCCTTCGCCGAAGCCGAGCACAAGGACTGTTGGCGCCGGTCGATGCTCGACGAGCTGCAGTCCATCGACGACAACAACACCTGGACGCTCACCACGCTCCCTGCAGGTCATCAAGCGATCGGCCTCAAATGGGTGTTCAAGCTGAAGAAGGATGAGGAAGGGAACGTCGTCAAGCACAAAGCCCGCCTCCTTGCTAAAGGCTATGTGCAGCGTCCTGGCGTGTACTTCGAGGAGGTGTTCGCACCGGTGACCAGACTGGAGTCCGTGCGGCTCATCCTGGCGCTGGCGGCGCACCGTGGCTAGCAAGTGCATCACATGGACGTCAAATCGGCGTTCTTGAACGGCGACCTCAAGGAAGTGGTCTATGTGTCCCAGCCACCTGGGTTCGTCGCAGAGGGGCGTGAGCAGGCTGTGTACAGGCTGCACAAAGCCCTGTATGGTCTGTGTCAAGCTCCAAGAGCATGGAACGACAAGCTGGATGCCAGTCTGACATCTCTCGGGTTCACGCGCAGCGTTGCAGAGCATGGCATGTACGCGTGTGGAACCGGGGAGAGCCTGCTCATCGTCGGGGTGTACGTGGACGATCTGGTGATCACCGGTGCAAAGGAACAGGAGGTCCTCGGGTTCAAGGAGGAGATGGAGCAGCTCTTGTCCATGAGCGACCTGGGCCTGCTTCGCTACTACCTCGGCTTGGAAGTGAAGCAGGAGCGTGGACGCACCACCATCACACAGGCAGCGTACGCCTCCAAGCTGCTCGACAAAACTGGGCTGATGGGGTGCTATCCAACTCGCACTCCTATGGAGCCACGGTGCCCGTTGAGGAAGGAGAGCAAGGAAGCCGCGGTGGACGCAACGCTCTACCGCAGCGTGATCGGCAGCCTGAGGTACCTCGTACACACATGCCCGGACATTTCGTTCACGGTGGGTTTCCTGAGCAGGTTCATGGAGGCGCCGGCAGCAGACCACTATGTAGCAGTGAAGCACCTCCTTCGATACATAGCGGGCACGCTGAGCTACGGCTGCGTGTGCCGCTATGGCGACGGCGAGTCCCTGACAGGCTTCAGTGACTCCGATCACGCCGGCGACGTGGATACCAGGAAGAGCACTTCTGGCGTGCTGTTCTTTCTTGGTGAAAGCCCCGTCGGCTGGCAATCTCAGAAGCAAAAGGTCGTCGCAATCTCATCTTGCGAGGAGGAGTACATCGCGGCGGCGACGGCGGCTTGCCAAGGAATTTGGCTTGCGCGTCTCTTCGGCGAGCTGATGAATCAACCAGCGGCGCCGTTCTCACTGTTCATTGACAACAAGTCTGCGATCTCCCTCTGCAAGAACCCAGTTCTCCATGATCGCAGTAAGCACATCGACCTTCGATATCATTTCATTCGTGATTGTGTTGAAAAGAGATGGGTGGCCGTGGAGTTCATCGGTACAAGGGAGCAGAAAGCAGACATACTGACGAAGCTGTTGAGCCGTGTTTGCTTCCAGGAGCTTCTTGGGAAGATTGGGATCGTCGACGTCAAGCTCGTTCGCCAGGGTTGAGGGGGAGATTGTTGGTTAAACCCTGTCTCCCTCGGCCTTCTCTGAATTTAGTTTGTTTTCTTCAGATAAGTGTTGCTAGACACATTCAGTTTCGACAGTAGCTAGTCGTTTTTATGTTAGCGTTTTTTCTCGCCAATTGGTTGCGTCTTGTGCGCCTTGGCTCAGTCGTAGTAGGCCCAGCACGAAGCTCGGATCATGGGGATGGACGTGGTCAGTAGTGGAGCACGTTGCTCGGGCACGTTGGTGTACTCTTGATGAATAAGAAGAGCAAAACAGAAAAGCTGCAGGTGTTGGCCTTCACCATAAGTGTCATAGCCGCCGTTGTGCCAGGCATAACCGGCGCCACCACCCGTAGACGAAGACCCGCGGTGTTGGCCTTCACCATAAGTGTCATAGCCGTCGTCGCCGCACTGTCCTCGAGTCTGGTATCGCGCTCCGGCGTCGCCGTAGGGCTCCCGGCCGCCACCAGAGAGACCACCACGGCCGCGCCCACCATTGTGACGCGCCTCCGCCGCCGCGCCTAGGGGCCGCGCGTCCCGCGGCGCCTCATGGTGCCTACTGCCTCCCCGTCCCGAGGCCTGTGCGGCAGCCCTTGCGGGCGGCCTGGCGGCCGGCGGCGCCGCTGCGGGCAGTGGAGCGCTGGGCGGAGGCGGCCCTGGCTTTGGGCCACCGCGGCCAGCCATCGGAGTGGAATAGCTGCCTCGTCTCAGCCGGACGGCCCGACCAGCACGGATCGACGGAAAACTTGGAGTCCCAACTCGCAAAACCTTAGCACACGTATGTACAGCGTTTGTTTGCGGCGGCTCCCGAATCCCGATCCGAGGCAGACTCATGAAAAGAAGGGATGTACGTCGAACCGGGCACGTTGGCTTGGGTCTCTACCTAGGCCGCATGCCCAGGTGCAATAGAGCCCACGACCTCCGAAAACCACAGTCCCTCCTCCTGGCCCATTAGCAGCGATTTCAAACGAACCCGTCTGACCGTTTGAATCGAGACTGTCGGTGACATCTTCGGCGGCGGTGGCTGCCGCCCCGGCGGCCTGGCTAATTTCCCTTTCTTCCTATTAGAGACTAGCATCCATTCATCTGAAAGAGTTGTGAGCGTACGGTTTACCTTGGGGATCGGCTCGATCTAAGGCATGATCCATGGCCTAGGTTTCTTCTACGTGACGTTAATCCGATGAGCAATCGGCTTCTCCGCGTCCCTTGTCATCGCCGGAGCCGCCGTTCTGACCTCCACTTTGCCATAATCTTCGGCGACCTCATCACTCTCGCTCTTGTCGTCTTCTTCGCTATCCGCGAGAACCAAGAAGCGGCCTCCAACTCGCGTATCCGGCTTCCATCCCTCGGACATGGAGGAGAAATCAATGAGCTCGATCGAATCTTCCGCGTTGGGGCTCACCTGCACATGATGATCCACGACCACATCATAAATGTCAATGCGCAAACGAGATCCTACCTTAATCTGGTCGTCCATCGCTAAAAAATCGCCGGCGAGGACGTCATTGTCCATATCTATCACCGCCGTCCATCGAGAGGACGGGGAATGTTGTAGCCGGCCGACGATCCATTCCCCGGATCCACGAGAATCTCAGAAAAGCACCGCCCACCGCAACCCCTCCTCGGTTCGCGTAGTCCCCTCGTGCGCGGCCTCGATCTGATCCTGGATGGATCCATCGGGATCTGGCCGTGCCGCAAGGGACGATGGCGACGAGGTGATGAGCGGCTGCAGTAGTACCCTAGCGGCGGCCGGGGTATGAAGAGCGCGGCCCATCCGGCGCCTCCGGCGGTCGCGAGTCCCGCTCCATCGAGCAGTACCATATACGAGAGCCGCCCTAAAATTGGCCGCCCTCTCCTACCGACGGCGTATGACGGGGGAGGAAGAGGTTATGGCAGCAAATGGAATGCACAATACAGAAGAGTTATCATATATTGCAAAAACAAACTGGAAACTGACGCCAGTTCAGGCAGGCAGGCAGCCAGGCATTGGACCAACAGCTAGCAGGCCATGCAGGCAGGCATGATTATTATACATGCATAAAGGCAACATGAGCTTCCTACTCCGCTCCCAATTCCATTGGACCATTATTCATATGCATGCGATATCAATGTAAGAGCAAATCACACCGGCTGTCCTCTTCAGTTAGAGTTAGGTGATGTTGTTTTGTTGTCAAGCTGCTGCTTCCTAAAATACGCCCTCCTCATCAACAGGTCATCAGTGACACGAAGAGCGCCAAACACCCCACCGATTTGGCTCTGTGCGTTGCATTCCTCGACCGAGAAGTTGTCCGAGCAACAATCTCCGTGACATTTGCTCTTTTTGTCAAATTGCTCAAAGAAGCCCGCGTCGTTGGCGGTTTCGAGCGTCGCCGGGAGCGTCTTGATGTGCTTGGATAGTACGGCGAGGTCGTCGAGGCAGTCGGTGACGCACTTGGAGGGTTTCTTGATGGCCTTGGCGAATGCGGCCGCCTCCGCCGCCTTCTTGGCGACGACTTGGACTGACATTGCGATCACATCCTTCACTTGAGGCGTCCTGACATCCAGGTTGTTTAGTAGCAGATGGGTGCACTCAAATTTGTACGAAGCAGTCGCGCATGTGGCGTTGATGGCTTCAATGCTGGGCCCAGGCTCTGGGTCCGACCGGACAACTGCAGGGGCAACAGCGATGGCGACGGCGATGATGATGGCAAGCAGAGCCGAGGCGGTGTAAGGCAGCAGAGAAATGGCCATGGTAGTCGATGAATGGATGATCCTTATTGTTGTATGATGGATATATTTGGTCAGGTGGGTGGGTGTGTGCGCACTTGCAGCGAGAGAGCAAATTAGCTAGCTGGTGTTCCCCTTCTTATATAGGCATACACATACACCAGATAGATAGATAGATAGATAGATAGATAGCACCGCATGCATGCTTGCTTGCTTTTGGACGCCTATTTTTAGTAGCTCGGCCAATTTCAGCGCAGGCAGTTGAGAAGGAGCTACCTAATTTAGTTGTGGCCATATAACAATCAAAATAAAATTTGTGGCCATGGATCCATCGACTTGTTCTCCCTACCTAATATAGAATTATAGATAGACGACAAGCTTGCTGGCTAGATTATCTTAATTGTTTTTTTCCTTCAACCCTTGCTATGTGTCTGCAAAACAAACTCCGGCTCTATGTTTATGTTTAGAATACAGACAGAATACAGCTCCCTCCATCCGGGTTTCAAGGCCCAAGAGCCACCCAGCCGAGTCTCTTTTTTTTTACTAGAGTAACCAGAACATAAAGGCGCACGTTGCTGTGCCCGTTCGTCTTAAGGGAAGAACAAGTGACAGTGAAATTTAAATGGTCTAAAACTAAATACTTGTTCGAATTCCTGGGTGCGTTCAAAGGTTTAGGTGGCGGATTGCACAAAATCAATGTTCAATGGGGTTTCTGGACAAAATATCAATGCTCCATGTACGTCTATATACCATGACAATTATAGAATAATGAGATTCTAGCGCTTTCACATAAAAACCAGTATCACATAGCATAGAATGAGAACAGATAATTTTACAGCCGTCGTTTCAGGTTACTTGCTCAATATTGACAGTAAATGGTCCATTGGGTTGGCATGAAGCGCAACATCCAATCCTCACTTCCATTCAAGAGTTTTGGAAGAAAGTGCACAAGGCAAGATTTAACCCTACTTACCTAAGCGAACACACCTGATTATTAACTAACACCACCTCGAAGTTGAATCATTGTGCTATGATTAATTTACCTGAACAGTGACATTATTTAATCAAAGTAGTAAAAGATAACATGGTAAGGGCGAATGGTCTTTGCCCCGTATTTCCTATTTGATCAAAGACCCCAAGGTTGGTTTATTCACACATACATTTTCTACTGATATTTCTATCATTCCTATGGCCATCAAAAACAACATCCTATTTTCCAACCTTCTCCATAACTTCTAGCACTGATTGAGGTATACACTTATTAGGGGTGGGCTTGTTTCATGTCTACTCCTAATGAAGCAGTTGGTAGTCTCGCTTCCACGGTTAAATTTCTTCCCACCATAGCCGGGTTTTTTTTGTCCTCATTCCCACCTCCCACGTACCAGCAATCCACCCTGGTTCCAGCGCTGAACCAAAAAATACGATGCCCATGCGAGGTTCCTACAGCGATCGATTCCCACCTCCCACATGGTCGATCGAGAACAAAACGCTTAGAAAAAAATCTACAAAAATAAACCTACGAAAAAACCCGGGTGGAATTGGTCGCACGTACGAGCGATTCCTCCTGACCTAGAATCAGTCGCACGCACGAGATGCTCGCCGCCGTTCTCCGTCCGTACGTCGACGCCGCTGACGTCCCCTTCGCCGCCGATACATCCCTTCGCCGCTGCTCTCCCAGTTCAAAGACGATCCCCATCTGGAGTCTGACGGCGATCCCGGATGCGACGCTGTTCTTGTTGAGGATTCAGGACCCGCGTCTGGATCCGGCGCCTATCGCTTTCAGGCGCCGCCGCTGATCGCGTACAGGATCCGGCGCCGAAACTACACAAGGCGCCGCCACTGATCGCGTACACGATCCGGCGCCGAAACTACACCAGGATCGGCAGTCGTTGATTGCAGAATATAGGTAAACAACACATGATCCAGCTTATACAGTACAAAATTTTAACACAAATGGTCGTTACTTTTTATAGTCTAGCCTCAGTAGCCCACATTTGAAATTACTCCTTGCATCTTTCTGAGCACAGTTGGTAGTAACCAGCTGTTATGAAATGATCCTGTTGATAATGAATAAGCTGTCCAAAGTGAAGTGGTGCTGAATAGCAAATAGGAGAATAGGGCTGAACCATCGACTTGCCTGTAGGTTACTCTATACATGAACGTGCTAGGCAGGATAGTCTAGGATCATGAAAGAAAACATTGTAAGCCATAGTTGAGTGTAGACATAATTAAGATTGGCAAATTGAAACATATTCGTTTGGAAAGAGCATTTGGTAACTGAAGTTGCCTTATCATACATAAATGACATGCCCTTCTCCTTTTCCCACACTTTAACTTTAGTAGTCAAAATCTCCAGCAGGGCTACATGGTAAAACAATATTGAAGTTTAGAAAATAGGTGGGAATGAGTGTCAGGTGTATCTGACTAACAGGTGCATCAAATGACCCGTAAGCATGTTTCCAGAAGATTTCACATTGTTGAATATTTTAAATAAAGATTCAGTTATGTCCAATGATAGTATTCATCTAGAACAAATTAAGCAGCGGGTAAAATTCAACATACTCACAGCTATTGTCCAAGCAATCTAAAATGATAATCACGTGAAGGCTCAACCAAACAATAGAAATTTCCAGTAGAAACACACACAAAAGTATGGAGGCATACATGGAATTTTGCTGACCAATACGTCCTTGCCTTCTCCGCACGCTTGAGATTTATGTGAGCTCCTCGACCAGCATTATAGCGATTTTGATCCTGAAATTGAAGCCATATAAATGGTCTATGGCAGATGCAACAATATAATACTTTGACTATAAAGCATTTAAAGATAAGAAAAAAATCATTTTCCCCCTCATATTCACCGAGCCAACCCTCCTCTTCAGTTGCTGATGTCCATTTTCCCACCTTTTCTAGTATGTCCTTTCTGCTTAGAGCAAGATCTCTTGCTTCTGCAATTCGGTCATCCATATCTGTAAGCAGCTCTGAGAGATCTGCTCTACCTACAAATCAAAATTTATACATTGTCAAATTCAACATATAACAGTACTGTGCCTTTAGGAAACTAAGAGCAATATGGTAACAGTAAAATGTCTTCCTTTAGGAGACTACCATTGATATACTTAGTAAAAACAACTGAGTACTTCTAAAATTATCCTCATGTTTGAGTATTATCAGCCTTTACTTCTGCAATTAAATATTGCCATTTATTTTAGACAATTGACTTTTTTGTATGTCAATGATATTTTCCACATAATCAAGAAGTAGTTAGCTTGAGCACCCCACCCCCGCTGTTTCAGGGAGCTTTCATTCCATAGGTTAGTATGGGGAATTCAAAAAGCCAGGCAAGTGAATGTAAACCAGAAGATGACTTAACTACAGGAATGATGCACGCTTTCATAAATTGCTACACATGCGATCCTTGCATTTCTAACAAGTGACAAGCTCTATACGTAATGTGTTGCAGGCCTTACTAACGGGACAAATGTTGAAGAATACAATGCAAGGATCATAACGGTAGCTCGAAATGCAGACGATAATTATGCGACGCTTCCAGGTATAACCCTGCGTGAATCATGCTCCGATTATGCAGAGATTATATAGTCAGAAAAGGGAAAAGTGAGGAAATCAGAGGCTACATCCTTTTCGTTTCCCAGCAGCCACTCCCGTAAAAGTTGGATCGGATCGCACGAGGCGATCAGGAGGCGACGAGGCCCTTGCGCGCCGCTGGTGACGCCTCCGGTTCCCTCTCTCTCCGTCTGCCGCTTCGGCGGCGGGAGGGAGGGGGAACCTTGGGTCTATTCGTTAGGTGGGTGTGTGGTAGGGTTAGGGTTGAGGGAGACGCTGCCGAGGCCGTTGCGGTGGTGTCGCGTCGAAATAAGTTTCTCCGGGCTCCGTTCGCGGTCAGGCGAGGCTTTTGCTTTCGTCTAGGAGCCAGCGGAGTTGGGGATCCCCGGGTCTCGTCGAGGTCGCGGGCGTTGGTGGCTGGAGGTCCATCGGCACTGGCCGTTTGGGTCCTCAAATGGGCGATGGATTCAGGGAGACGAAGACCCTTCTTCTTCCTTGTTGGTATGATTTGCTGTTGCTGTTCTTCTCCTTCCTCTGTGCTGATGCTGGTGGGAGATCCTGCTTGGTCTGGGCGGATGGCCCAGCCGCGGTGCTGGACCGGTCGGATGACTCGAGTTCTCTTCTCTTCGGAAGGGACACTTTTCGCGGTACTCAAAGCCAAAGATGGCGACGACTGTTGCAGGTGTGTTGGATTGATGTCCATGCCCTCTCAGCGCTGGTGTCAAGAAAGGAGGAAGCAGTGTGGCGGCAATTGTACCGTGGTCGAAGATGATGACCTGCTTGCGACTGGTTGCAGATCCTTGCTGCAGGGGTCTTCTCTCTAGATTCAGGGATGATGACACAGGGCTCCGGAGATCTTCTTGTGTTATGGTTGTCTTAGGGTACTCTAGGTGTTCATGGTCCTTTGTGTTTACGTTTCAGTGTGCTTGTAAGGGTCAACTTCTTTGTACTGATTCGTGATATGAATGAAAAAATTCTCAAAAAAAAAGAAAAGGGAAAAGTGGCATTCAATCAATGATAAGTTATTTATTTAACGAATATAGTAATTTAATTCTTTAGGAAGTTCTGATTTCTGACATCTTTTCTAATTTATTAATAGGTGTGCATTTGATAGAAAAGGAAACAGATCTGCGCCATACAGAAATATATATGGTATAACTGGAATAAGCCATGATCTGCTAACCAGCTGTCCTCCGCATGGCATACCATATATGTTAACCTACTCTGCCATCCCTCCTCCCCCTCCTTACTCTCCCTTCGCCCAGGCCTGGAGGAGAATTTCCCGAGGAGTACGTTGTGTAAGCAAGGACCACATCAAGAAGGCGAGTTCCTCTAGGTATGACAATTTCTGCATCTTTCTCTTCTCTAAAAGTGTAATAGCTATTAGATTAGTATCATCTTTTGGTTTAGGTATACCATCAAATTCCAGATAAAGTACACCAGTGGAGATAGTGCCAGCTTATAAAAATCTCATAGCCAATACAATTAATTGTAGATCTAACCAATCAGTCCTATTAAGTGGGCTGCAACTAATGAAAAACAGTTCATTTAGATATTTTAGGCTAACAGTCTATTCTGGACATTGCAACTGCGGCACACCCCTAGCTTTTCAACCGATGAATAGGGCTCACTGCCTAATTTTGCATAGCCAAGCAAACTTCATAATCCAAAATAATGTTAAGATACAATGTGGTGCTAAAATTTAGTGAACAGTCAAAAGTTGAACATCAAGTTAAGCAAGCAGAACAATTTACCAGAGCAATCTGTCCATTTGAGGACCTCATGGTTTTATCCATGCCTGTCTTGTAAGTCCATCTTAGTGATTCCATCAAGGAGCTCTCAGCGAGAATATCTAGGCTTGGGAAAGATCTGTCATGAGGAACGTAAAACAGTTAAGGTATGTGCATAACTTCACGAGGCCCTTGCATGGATGTACACAACTACAGGTAATAGATGATAACCACCTGAAATGTCTTCCTTTTGAAATCTTTAAAATATACACAAGACATTCTAAAAGAAAAAAAATACCGTGAAGATTTACAATCAAAGACTGTTTTTATCTATAACAAACTCATATTCCCAAGAAATTCATCATGGTGATGCACATGGGACATAGGGAACAACAAATATTGATGATGATAGTATTACCAGGTTGTACTTTATAGATTTATTAACTGTTAGCAATCTAAATTTTGACAAGCATGTGAAAAAATAACTCAATGTAAACTTGCAGTAAGAGGATACAAATGTAAAGAGTGAATCTGTTCTCCACCATCATACTTTGACAATAAGTGTCGTATTAGATAATCCACATGATTATAATACACTAGTAGAAAAAGGGTCATTTGTCTCGGTTCTTAAGGGCCTTTTGTCCCGGTTGTTGAACCAGGACTAAAGTGTCGTTACTAATGCCCTGGGCCTTTAATCCCGGTTCTTACATGAACTGGGACAAATGGGCCTCCACGTGCCCCGTGCGGTGAGCCCAGGCAGGAGGCCCTTTGGTCCCGGTTGGTGGCACAAACCGGGACCAATAGGCATCCACGCGTCAGCAGCTAGCAGGAGCTGAGGTTTTTTTAAGGGGGTGGTTTAGGGGTTTTGGGGGGGTTAATTTAGGTGTTTCATATATTGTGTTATCTAGGTAATTAATAGAGAGAAGTGTCCTCTCTTATCTCCGTGCTTGGTCGACGTACGCTACGTATTATACGTATAGAGAGGACTCGACACGCTAGCTAGTAAGCAAATGAAGGAAACAGAAGATCGTCATGGACATATGCATACAGAGAGAAGTGATATCGACCACCTCTCCTTCTCCGAGAGATTGGTCGAACAACAAGTTCTCGTATATCTATCCGACGCTACTGGCTACATATATACAATATAATTATCTCTTACAATATAATCTCCTAATTATATATGAACTCAGGGTCCACATGGTATTCTCCGTCTTTAGCGATCACGTGGTAAGGAAGAATGCCGCCAATTCCTCTTGAATTGCTCGCATACGACCTGGCGGTAGGAGTTCATCCTGCATCTAAAAGATCTAATTTGAAGAAGGGGGTCAATACATATATCTATGAATAAATGAAACTCAACACAATGATGGTAATAAAATAAAATTGTGAATGTTATTGCTTACGCACTTCATATTGTTCGTCAGAGTAGCCCCGCTCACAGGTCGTGTGGCGGATGGACCCTGGCACAACCACTTTACAAGAAATAGAGGTTAATCAAACTGATAAGCAAGCATGCTATAAATGGTATTGATGAAGCTAGCGCTTGAATCACTAGGAGATGCGCGGAACATGTTAGTAGTACTTACTTTCGGGTGTCTAAATTGTAGCTTCTTCGGCAGTCCCGGAGCTTTTTTGGTGAATTTTGTCCAAACCCTGTCAGACAAAGAAAACAATTACTTGATATCAGGAAATGAACAAAGTTGCTGATATGGTGCGATAATGATCGATTTAACTTACTTCTCAAGCATTTCAGTCACGTCCGCATACTCCTTAGGATCTTTTTGTCTCGAGTCTAAGACGGTTACTAGGCCCCGCTCAATCTTAATATCTAGGAGAATATAGTGGAAGCTGCGCACGCATGCATAACTCATCAATTACATTACTATAACCTGGACTAATAAGGGAAACCAAATATGCACAAGACAGTAACACTCACTTGAAGCCGTAAGGAAAGAGTATTATATCTTTGTTTTCAATTATTATCAACGATCGTAGCAAGTTGGCCTAGGTATCTTTGGCATGAAATTTAACCTCATTTGCATCTACGAGATTTGTGTTAATGAACCCAATATCACCGGTTTGTATTTTTTTCAATTCGGCGATCTTCAATCTGCATAATATAGTGAGGATAATTAAAAATACATGCAATCAAAGAGCTGACCTATATATAGAGACTTAATGACAGAGATAGTACTACTTACAAACAGTAGCAAGTGATCGTTAATTTATCGAGGGCCATTTGATTGAAAAACTGAAAGAACTCCTCAAATGGAACATGCAACAGATCAATTCCAACGAGGTCATGCTTCTCTTTAACGAATAGCGTGAAAGTATTCGTCCCCCCATACTCTCTGCAGGTTTTCATGTACCAATCATGGAATCTTCGCATCATCATTGTTAGAGATTTTTCATCTTTGACGAGAGGCTTCCCGTACTCGTATCTGTGTTCGTCCACCTCCAAGAAATCATAATGTACATCGTCAGGCAGGTAATCTCCAAGATTGCTATAACCAGGCATCATCCTCGGATCATTAGCGACGATGTCGCTAGACACCTTGAGCGGGGGGCACGATTGGTCCGCTTGTTCGCCGAGATGGGCAATTTTTTTCCCAGCTCGTCGTTCTGCTATCCTTTGATCACTGATAGTACTTCCCGACCGCTTCGCTTCGAGAAATGACTTTTCAATAATGCAGTCATAGTTGGCTTTCGGCGAAGACTTTGGTGATTTCTTCAGGGCAGCCAGAGTGCGATTCGCTTTCACCGGATCTATCTTCTCCTCCGGAGGTGGATGTTTCTTCGCTTTCACCCCTTCAAAGATGTTCGTCACTTCGGCTCGCACGATCTTCGCGGTTTCCTCCTTGGTCCTCTCGTATGGTAACTTCTCTGGAGTCTTGAGAGAAGGACTGAATCTGTATTGCCTCCCGCCTCTGGCTGCACTGCTAGAAGCCGGAGCAGACGGAGCGGCTGCGGCTATCTTCTTTCATGCTTGCTTATGAGGCGGAGAAGAAGGACTACGACGCTCCGGACCAGCTGGAGTGGCGGCGGGTCTCTTCCTGCCTTGCTGACGAGGCGGAGAAGGAGGAGTCTGGCTGCTCGGGCGCGCCGGCACAGGTGGAGAAGGAGGCGGAGTGCCGCCATGCGCCGGAGAAGGAGGCTGAGTGCCCTAATCACTCGCCGCAGGAGGAGGAGGCGTCCAGTTCGGAAGGTTGATGAGCTCCTTCCGCCATAGGCATGGAGTCTTCAGACAAGAACCCAGCCGAGTCTCCCCGTCACCCGTAGGGTGGTCAAGCTCGAGGTCCTCAAATCCGTCTGTGATTTCATCCACCATCACCCTAGCATATCCTTCTGGAATCGGCTGGCAGTGAAAAGTTGCGCCAGGTTCAAGAGGTGCAACAGAGCCAATAGCCGCGTTGACTTTCAATTTCATCCACTACATCATAAGGTGGCAATGCTGAGACTCCGTGATAGCATCCATGGGGTAGCTAGCACGAGCCGTGAAGACAGGCTCCTGAAGCAGCTCCGTGGAAGCCATGCTGCTTCTCCGCTGAGATGGCGGGGTAGCTTCGGGTGTAGATTCGGCAGGTCGAGTGCTGCAAACTACGTCTCGTTCCTCTAGCGCTTGTACCCTTGCGTGCAGCGCCTGTAGTTGGGTCAACTCCTTTTTCTTCTTCCTCTCCCGGCATTTGTAACCGCCTGCGTCGGGAAATCCAGCCTTCCACGAAAGGGAGCCTGGCGTGCCTCGTGTCCGTCCAGGGTGCTCAGGATTCCCGAGGGCCCCTGTGAGCTCGTCGTTCTCTCTGTCCGGAACGAACGTCCCTTGCCGCGCTTTTTCGATATACTCCTGAAGCTTCTCGATGGGTGTGTTCAGCTGCTCGTTGGTCCAAACGCACTTCCCTGTTACAGGGTTCAATTTCCCCCCAACCCCGAAGAACCAAGTCCTGCAATTGTCTGTCCAGCGTCGCGTCTCTGGTTCGATCCCTTTATCAAGGAGGTCATTCTCAGCCTTGTCCCACAACGGCCGGGCTTTCAGGTAGCCACCTGACCCCGTGCGATGGTGATGCTTCTTCTTTGTAGCATTTTTCTTGTTTGTCGCTGACATCTTCGCTACTCTCTCAGATTTCTTTTTGGTGACAAATGCGGGCCATTGATCTTTGATCTTCTCAAATCGGCCGATGAATTCTGGAGTCTTTTCTTGGTCGACAAACGATGATTTCAGCTCATTCTTCCACCTCCTGAATAGCTCATCCATCTTCTTAAGAGCATAAGCCTTGATCATTGGCTTTTTAACTGGATTCTCCGGACCCTCCTCTAGCGGGAAGGTGAAATTTTCCTGCAGCGCGGTCCAAAGATTAGCTTTCTGCCTATCGCTGACATAAGACACCTAAGAGTCTTTGTCCTTAGGCTTCAACCATTGCTCGATGCTGATCGGGATCATGTCCCTAACTAGAACCCCACACTGAGCATTAAATTTTTGCTTGATCCGGAGGGGTTCAATCGTTTGGCCAGCGCGATCAATTTCGATGATTGTGTACCTTTCAACCGTGCGCAACTTTCTCTTCGGGCCTCGTCTCGTTACCGAAGTGTTGCTCGATCCGGAGGGCTAGAAAAGAAGAAAAAGAAGAGAGTTAATATGTGTACATACCAAAAACAATTAATGCATCAATTAGCTATATTGAGCACATGCTTAATTAATTAATATATAATACCTAGCCGGACTCCGTTCGGTCACCGAAGCCGTCATCACGGTGTCCTTCTTCCTCCATTCGGTCACCGGAGCCATCATCACGGTGTCCTTCCTCCTCCGTTCGGTCACTGGAGCCATCATCATGGTGTCCTTCCTCCTCCATTGTTTGATCATCATCGTAGCCTGCTTCTTCATCATGTCTTTCCAGACAATCGGTGCATGTGTCGTTGAGAAAGGACAAGACGACATCACTTCCGTGTGCGATTATCTCCCCCAACGCCGCTTCTGTTGCTTTGTCTCGGGGGTGCGGATCCATAGTTTCTCCAAATATTTACAACATGGCAATTATTATTCAAACATGACAGATGGATATATTAGTGGCAAACATACGTTCTCTAGGGTTTGGGGTGGCCTGGCCTCGACGCTTCTCTAGGGTTTGGGGGTGGCCTCGGCAACGCTTCAAGGGTTTGGGGTGGCCTCAACAACGCTCCAAGGGTTTGGGGTGGCCTCAACAACGCTCCAAGGGTTTGGGGTGGCCTCGACGACAACACTCTTTTAACATGGTAAATTTGGGTGGCCTCAAGAGAGTTTCTCGATTGGGTAGGGGCGCGGCGGGAGGGGGTAGGAGACCGATATCGTTTTTTTCTAGGGTTTGGGTGTCCTCGAGAGTTTTGGTCAAGCGAGAGGGCCGGGGGGTGCTCCCAACGTCCCCCCTCACGTTAACAAAGAACTACCTTAAAAAAAGACTTGCTTCGCCACGGGTGCTCGATCGGTGCGACGTGGACTCGGAGGAAACACTTTATGAGAATGCGGTGGTGGCCGGGCCGGGCGGTTTTCTTTTCCTTCTTCATTTTTTCCTTTGCTTTTTCTTATATGTTTGTTTTCGTTTTCATTCTACATTTTTGTACATATGAAAAAATAAAGTTTCTATACAAAAGTGCGCAATTTTTATGAACAAATTAAAACATTTAAATTAACTATACATCTAAATAAATATAACTACACATCTGAAATTTTCCTAATCTTGAAACTAAACTAAACATAAACTAAAATAATATAACTACACATCTATCCATACATACATACACATACATATACATCTACATTATATATGTACAAAAAAATACTAACTTTATGAACATAAAAAGGCCTACGAACAAAAAACATCAGATCAATATTTTCATCCATCCATATATACATACATACATCGATATATATATATATATATATATATGAACAAAAAATACATAAACTTTACTAATAAAAAACCACAGCGGGCCGCGGCGGTGGCAGCTCACAGCGTGGGTGGCGACGGCGATGGAGGGGGCAGGGTAGGGCGCGGGCTCTAGGGCAGGGGCAACGACGACAATGGGGGCGGGCCGGGGCAGGGGGCGCGCGTGACGGAGACGGAGGGGGCTGGCCGGGGCAGGGGCGCGGGCGACGGCGACGGGGGGGGGGGCGCCGGAGCAGGGGCACGGGCGACGGCAAAGGCGGCGAGAGCGAAGGCGACGGCGGGGGCGGGCCGAGGCAGGGGCAGCCTGGCGGCGTCGATGTGCTCGGCGTCGTCGGGGGCAACTGGTGTGATGAACTCTGCAAAATTTCTAAGTGCCACTTATATACCAAGAGCATTGGTCCCGGTTCGTGGCACCAACCGAGACCAATGCCACCCTTTAGTCCCGGTTGGTGCCACGAACTGGGACCAAATGTCAGTTTTTGGTAGCCGAAAGGGCGGGAAGCGGCAGCCTTTGGTCCCGGTTGGTGGCCCCAACCGGGACTAAAGGGTGGCATTGGTCCCGGTTGTTGCCACGAACCGGTACCAATGCAACCCTTTAGTCCCGGTTGGTGCCACCAACCAGGACCAAAGGCCTTGTGCTGCACCGCATCGAAATTTTAGTACCACCTCGCTAGCTGAGAGAGCTCGAGAGTGGTTTATAAGCGCTGCTGCGCCCACCTTCTCGAGCTCCTCTAAATTACAGGCTTTCGGGCCTAACCGTACTTTGTGTGCATGTGGGCCTACTAGGCCTCCTGCGGGCCTGAATCCTGGCCCATGTTTGGGTTTCTAGTCGTATTCAGGCCGTGGGGGCATCAGTAGGTGGCACTTTTTCTTTGTTTTTTTTGTTGTTTTTGTTGTTTTTGTTGCTTTATTTATTTTGTTTTGTTTCTACTTACAACAAAATACTTACTGTTGCTATTTCTATTCATTTTATTAAAGTTTATTTTTAATTAATTTTCTTTTAGGTCACAAAGTTATAAACTTTCTGTTACTGCCATTAGTTTTCAATTTGACTAGTTAAAATTTGAATTCTTTGAAATTTGTGTGAATCACTAGTTTGTGATTAACTTTACTATAAAAATAGATTTTGGAGTGATTCTTTTTCCTGCTATTTAATATCACTGTGTTCTATGATTCTATTCAAAAACAGATTTTGTTATTTTGTTACAAAGGGATTTCATTTTTTTAACTTATTTGAATTCCATAGTTTTTCTGTGTTCAAAATGCACCATTCAAAGCCACATCATCAATTTTCAACCCTTTCTCACTTCATTTGTTATTTTTCATGCATTTAGTGATTTTTTTGAGCTATAAGACCTTGAAATTGAAAAGCATTTCAAATGAACTCTGAAAAGGTTGAAAGTTGGCATGGTATCATCATTTTACCCACATAGCATGTGCAAGAAAGTAGAGAGGCTTACGGCAAAAACTGGATGCACTTCGTGTACAAAATGGACAATCTCTTTCAAAGTATCAGGGTTTCATACAAAAAATCGTCTGTTACAAAGAGATTTCATATTTTTGAACTTATTGAACTCCATAGTTTTTCTGTGTTCAAAATGCACCATTCAAAGCCACATCATCAATTTTCAACCCTTTCTGACTTCATTTGTTATTTTTCATGCATTTACTGATTTTTTTGAGCTATAAAACCCTGAAATTGAAAAGCATTCCAAATGAACTCTGAAATGGTTGAAAGTTGGCATGGTATCATCATTTCACCCACATAGCATGTGCAAGAAAGTAGAGAGGCTTACGTTAAAAACTTGATGCACTTCGTGTACAAAACGGATAATCTCTTTCGAAGTATCAGGGTTTCATACGGAAATTCGTCTGTTACAAAGGGATTTCATTTTTTTGAACTTATTTGAAATCCATAGTTTTTCTGTGTTCAAAAAGCACCACTTAAAGCCACATGATCAATTTTCAACCCTTTCTGACTTCATTTGTTATTTTTCATGCATTTACTGATTTTTTGAGCTATAAGACCCTGAAATTGAAAAGCATTTCGAATGAACTCTGAAAAGGTTGAAAGTTGGCATGGTATCATCATTTCACCCACATAGCATGTGCAAGAAAGTAGAGAGGCTTACGGCAAAAAATGGATGCACTTCGTCTACAAAACGGACAATCCTTTTCGAAGTATCAAGGTTTCATACGGAAATTCGTCTGTTACAAAGGGATTTCATTTTTTTGAACTTATTTGAACTCCATAGTTTTTCTGTGTTCAAAATGCACCACTTAAAGCCACATCATCAATTTTCAACCCTTTCTTACTTCATTTGTTATTTTTCATGCATTTACTGATTTTTTTGAGCTATAAGACCCTGAAATTGAAAGGCATTTCGAATGAACTCTGAAAAGGTTGAAAGTTGGCATGGTATCATCATTTCACCCACATAGCATGTGCAAGAAAGTAGAGAGGCTTACAGCAAAAACTGGATGCACTTCGTGTACAAAACGGACAATCTCTTTCGAAGTATCAGGGTTTCATACGGAAATTCGTCTGTTACAAAGGGATTTCATTTTTTTGAACTTATTTCAACTCCATAGTTTTTCTGTGTTCAAAATGCACCATTCAAAGCCACGTCATCAATTTTCAACCATTTCTGACTTCATTTGTTATTTTTCATGCATTTACTGAATTTTTTGAGCTATAAGACCCTGAAATTGAAAAGCACTACAAATGAACATGGATAGATAAGGGACCAAATTAATAGTAGTTCATCATCACATTAAAACCAAAGTACATACATAGTTCAAATTGAACAACATATAGCTCTCCAGAGCATCTAGTTAAACCATACATTCAAACTATGTAAAACCTTTCAATGCAACAATAAATGCGATCATAGTCACAACTAAGGTAACAATTGATCCAACGCCATAATGATACCACGCCTCGGTATGAATGGCATATTTTCTAATCTTTCTAATCTTCAACCGCATTGCATCCATCTTGATCTTGTGATCATTGACGACATCCGCAACATGCAACATCTCAATTTTTTTTCCTTCAAGTAATTGTTTTCTTCTTCAACTAAATTTAACCTCTCGACAATAGGGTCGGTTGGAATTTCCGGTTCAACCACCTCCTACATAAATAAAATATATGTCACGTTGGTCGCCATAGTTGTCATAAACAATAAATGAACCAAATAGTTATAAAAATATAATATATACCACATCCTAATCATAGACAGGACGTGGGCCGACGGGGGAGGATACCAGAACCATCACACTATATCATAACAAGGAATAATAAAATTAAGAAAATGCAGGGTGGCGTTGGCCTCTGCGGAAAGAAGAAGAAAAAGGCATCAGTCGTCAGCAAGAAAGGTCACCGGGGAGATCCGGCCCGACTGCTCGGCAGTCGGCCCAAATCTCAGGGACTACGACCCGCAGGTGCGCCAGCGCGCCCCCACGGCGAAGAAAGTAAACTCACTCCGGACGGTGCGCTTCGCTGACGGATCAATGGTGAAGATCTGCGGCCGTGGGACGGTGGTGTTCGCCGCTGAGACGGGTGATCACAATGCGTTCACTCAGGTGTACTACATACCTGCACTGAAGAACAGTGTGGTTATCCTGGGACAGCTGGATGAGAGCTGGTTCGATGTGCACATCCGGCGTGGCGTACTCACCATCCGCAATGATCGTGGGCAGCTCCTCGCCGAGGTATCGCGCTCCACCAATCGCATGTACAAACTCGTCTTCACGCCTGTACATCCAGTGTTCCTTGCTGTGGGGGCGGTCTCTGATGCCTGGCGCTGGCACGCACGGCTCGGCCACCTGCACTTCGACGGCCTGGAGAAGATGGCCAAGAAAGAGCTGGTGCGCGGGCTACCTCACATTGCTCACACCGAGGAGCTGTGCGAGGCCTGTCTCGCAGGGAAACAGCATCACATTCCATTCCCACAGAAGGCCAAGTACAGGGCGACGACACCACTAGAGCTTGTGCACGGTGACCTGTGCGGCCCCGTCTCTCCACCAACACCTGGGGGGCGGCGTTACGTGCTCGTACTGATCGATGATCACAGTCGCTTCATGTGGGTGGAGCTTCTCAAGACGAAGGATGAAGCCGCGCGCGCCATCGTCAAGTTCCAGGCCGCAGCCGAGCTGGAGTGTGGGCACAAGCTTCGTGTGCTTCACACCGATCGTGGCGGAGAGTTCACCTCGGCCACGTTCTACAAACACTGCGAGGAGAGCGGTGTGCAGCGGCACCTGACCGCGCCGTACACGCCGCAGCAGAATGGCGTCGTCGAGCGGCGTAACCAGACGCTCCTGGGCATGGCAAGGATCATGCTCAAGGCGAAGCAGGTGCCCAACCTGTTTTGGGGGGAGGCCGTGCTCACCGCTGCTTTCATCCTCAACCACAGCTTCACGCGCTCCATCGATGGCATGACACCGTACGAGGCGTGGTATGGCCAGAAGCCTGATGTGAGGTTCCTGCGCATCTTTGGGTGCGTTGGCCATGTCAAGGCAGCAGGACCACATCTGCGCAAGTTGGATGACAGGAGCACGCCGATGGTCTTCATCTGCTATGAGATCGGGTCCAAGGCGTACCGCATGTATGATCCAGTGATGAAGTGCCTGCACGTGTCCAGAGACGTGGTTTTCGACGAGGAGGCACGCTGGAACTAGGAGGCGCCAGGGGGGTCGCCGGTGAGCAGCTCCTTTACCGTCGTGTACCGTGCGTACGCCACAAGAACCGGCATCACCAAGGCCGCTGCAGCAAAAAAAGTAGCATCGTCACCTACCTCTGCAAGTTCGTCTTGTGCCTCGTCTGCTGTAGGCAGCATCATCCCCGACACGCCCGCGGCCACGTCGCCGCCCACGCATGTGGAAGAGCGGATGTGGTCACGTCAGAGACCACGCCGGTGCCCCTCGTGTCACCACCGGCGGTACAGCCGGATTTGTTCGACAACACGGACAAGGTCTCTGCACCACATCAATATCGCCTGGTCAAGGAGCTGCTTGGCTCAACCTCTGAAGTACCAGGAGGTGCTGAGAGCCCCCCCGCCATCGGAGGGTAGTGGTGATGATGAGGAGCTGCACCTAGTGACGGGGGAGGAACCGGCGTCCTTCGCCGAAGCCGAGCACGAGGACTGTTGGCGCCGGTCGATGCTCGACGAGCTGCAGTCCATCGACGACAACAACACCTGGACGCTCACCACGCTCCCTGCAGGTCATCAAGCGATCAGCCTCAAATGGGTGTTCAAGCTGAAGAAGGATGAGGAAGGGAACGTCGTCAAGCACAAAGCCCGCCTCATTGCTAAAGGCTATGTGCAGCGTCCTGGCGTGGACTTCGAGGAGGTGTTCGCACCGGTGACCAGACTGGAGTCCGTGCGGCTCATCCTGGCGCTGGCGGCGCACCGTGGCTGGCAAGTGCATCACATGGACGTCAAATCGGCGTTCTTGAACGGCGACCTCAAGGAAGTGGTCTATGTGTCCCAGCCACCTGGGTTCGTCGTAGAGGGGCGTGAGCAGGCTATGTACAGGCTACACAAAGGCCTGTATGGTCTGTGTCAAGCTCCAAGAGCATGGAACGACAAGCTGGATGCCAGTCTGACATCTCTCGGGTTCACGCGCAGCGTTGCAGAGCATGGCATGTACGCGCGTGGAACCGGGGAGAGCCTGCTCATCGTCAGGGTGTACGTGGACGATCTGGTGATCACCGGTGCAAAGGAACAGAAGGTCCTCGGGTTCAAGGAGGAGATGAAGCAGCTCTTGTCCATGAGCGACCTGGGCCTGCTTCGCTACTACCTCGGCTTGGAAGTGAAGCAGGAGCGTGGACGCACCACCATCACACAGGCAGCGTACGCCTCCAAGCTGCTCGACAAAACTGGGCTGATGGGGTGCTATCCAACTCACACTCCTATGGAGCCACGGTGCCCGTTGAGGAAGGAGAGCAAGGAAGCCGCGGTGGATGCAACGCTCTACCGCAGCGTGATCGGCAGCCTGAGGTACCTCGTACACACACGCCCGGACATTTCGTTCACTGTGGGTTTCCTGAGCAGGTTCATGGAGGCGCCGGCAGTAGACCACTATGTAGCAGTGAAGCACCTCCTTCAATACATAGCGGGCACGCTGAGCTACGGCTGCGTGTGCCGCTATGGCGACGGCGAGTCCCTGACAGGCTTCAGTGACTCCGATCACGCCGGCGACGTGGATACCAGGAAGAGCACTTCTGGCGTGCTGTTCTTTCTTGGTGAAAGCCCCATCAGCTGGCAATCTCAGAAGCAAAAGGTCGTCACAATCTCATCTTGCGAGGAGGAGTACATCGCGGCGGCGACGGCGGCTTGCCAAGGAATTTGGCTTGCGCGTCTCTTCGGCGAGCTGATGAATCAACTAGCGGCGCCGTTCTCACTGTGCATTGACAACAAGTCTGCGATCTCCCTCTGCAAGAACCCAGTTCTCCATGATCGCAGTAAGCACATCGACCTTCGATATCATTTCATTCGTGATTGTGTTGAAAAGAGATGGGTGGTCGTGGAGTTCATCGGTAGAAGGGAGCAGAAAGCAGACATACTGACGAAGCCGTTGAGCCGTGTTTGCTTCCAGGAGCTGCTTGGGAAGATTGGGATCGTCGACGTCAAGCTCGTTCGCCAGGGTTGAGGGGGAGATTGTTGGCTAAACCCTGTCTCCCTCGGCCTTCTCTGAATTTAATTTGTTTTCTTCAGATAAGTGTTGCTAGACACATTCAGTTTCGACATTAGCTAGTCGTTTTTATGTTAGCGTTTTTTCTCGCCAATTGGTTGCGTCTTGTGCGCCTTGGCTCAGTCGTAGTAGGCCCAGCATGAAGCTCGGATCATGGGGATGGACGTGGTCAGTAGTGGAGCACGTTTCTCGGGCACGTTGGTGTACTCTTGATGAATAAGAAGAGCAAAACAGAAAAGCTGCAGGTGTTGAGCGCAGCACAAAAACTTCAGTTTCTCTGTGTGTTCTTCCTCTCAGAATCCCCTCTCTCTCTCGTTCGAGCTAGAGTTTAGGGAGACAATAGTTTAGGGAGACAGATTTGGGCCACCGCGGCCAGCCATCGGAGTGGAAGAGCTGCCTCGTCTCAGCCGGACGGCCCGACCAGCACGGATCGACGGAAAACTTGGAGTCCCAACTCGCAAAACCTTAGCACACGTACATACAGCGTTTGTTTGCGGCGGCTCCCGAATCCCGATCCGAGGCAGACTCATGAAAAGAAGGGATGTACGTCGAACCGGGCACGTTGGCTTGGGTCTCTACCTAGGCCGCATGCCCAGGTGCAATAGAGCCCACGACCTCCGAAAACCACAGTCCCTCCTCCTGGCCCATTAGCAGCAATTTCAAACGAACCCGTCTGACCGTTTGAATCGAGACTGTCGGTGACATCTTCGGCGGCGGTGGCTGCCGCCCCGGCGGCCTGGCTAATTTCCCTTTCTTCCTCTTAGAGACTAGCATCCATTCATCCGGAATAAAATATGAAAGAGTTGTGAGCGTACGGTTTACCTTGGGGATCGGCCCGATCCAAGGCATGATCCATGGCCTAGGTTTCTTCTGCGTGACGTTAATCCGATGAGCAATCGGCTTCTCCGCGTCCCTTGTCATCGCCGGAGCCGCCGTTCTGACCTCCACTTTGCCATAATCTTCGGCGACCTCATCACTCTCGCTCTTGTCGTCTTCTTCGCTATCCGCGAGAACCAAGAAGCGGCCTCCAACTCGTGTATCCGGCTTCCATCCCTCGGACATGGAGGATAAATCAATGAGCTCGATCGAATCTTCCGCGTTGGGGCTCACCAGCACATGATGATCCATGAGCACATCATAAATGTCAATGCGCAAACGAGATCCTACCTTAATCTGGTCGTCCATCGCTAAAAAATCGCCGGCGAGGACGTCATTGTCCATATCTATCACCGCCGTCCATCGAGAGGACGGGGAATGTTGTAGCCGGCCGACGATCCATTCCCCGGATCCACGAGAATCTCAGAAAAGCACCGCCCACCGCAACCCCTCCTCCGTTCGCGTAGCCCCCTCGTGCGCGGCCTCGATCTGATCCTGGATGGATCCATCGGGATCTGGCCGTGCCGCAAGGGACGATGGCGACGAGGTGATTAGCGGCTGCAGTAGTACCCTAGCGGCGGCCGGGGTATGAAGAGCGCGGCTCATCCGGCGCCTCCGGTGGTCGCGAGTCCCGCTCCATCGAGCAGTACCATATACGAGAGCCGCCATAAAATTGGCCGCCCTCTCCTACCGACGGCGTATGACGGGGGAGGAAGAGGTTATGGCAGCAAATGGAATGCACAATACAGAAGCGTTATTATATGTGACAAAAACAAACTGGAAATTGACGCCAGTTCAGGCAAGCAGCCTGGCATTGGACCAACAGCTAGCAGGCCATGCAGGCAGGCATGATTATTACATGCATAAAGGCAACATGAGCTTCTTACTCCGCTCCCAATTCCATTGGACCATTATTCATACGCATGCGATATCAATGTAAGAGCAAATCACACCGGCTGTCCTCTTCAGTTAGAGTTAGGTGATGTTGTTTTGTTGTCAAGCTGCTGCTTCCTAAAATACGCCCTCCTCATCAACAGGTCATCAGTGATACGAAGAGCGCCAAACACCCCACCGATTTGTCTCTTTATGTTGCATTCCTCGACCGAGAAGTTGTCCGAGCAACAATCTCCGTGACATTTGCTCTTTGTGTCAAATTGCTCAAAGAAGCCCGCGTCGTTGGCGGTTTCGAGCGTCGCCGGGAGCGTCTTGATGTGCTTGGATAGTACGGCGAGGTCGTCGAGGCAGTCGGTGACGCACTTGGAGGGTTTCTTGATGATCTATGCACCTGCATCGTCACATGAGTCAATAATATGCAACATACTTAGTTGAGCAAGAGAAAGAGACAGACTTGGCAAAAATAGAAGCAACATATCATAAGCATAAATAACAAAGTTGATCATACCCAAAATGCCCTAACTAGAGTGATCGTCGCTAGTCGAGGAGAATGGTTTAATTACATCACAAATAAAGTTTCGTCGTGCATAACTCAAAGTTTCGTCATACAGAAAGTATGGACTAAACGGACACATTTTCATATATCGACAATCAATCCAACATGTCGTGCCAACCATCCAAGTCAGGGAGATAGTCCCCGAGCCTAGTGAAAGGCTTCAGGTCGAGACGCTGAGAGGCTACCTGTGTTCGGACGTCTTCCCGCGACATTTGTCCTTCTTCGTAGAACATCCCTGTTTTTCCGACGACCTCCTTCATGATGATTTGGGCAAGTTCTCGCTGGATGTGATAGAGCTCAGCTCGAAGTCGATGATCGTCGATATCTCCTACATTCTTTGCCCATTGCAGAATATGGGCATCGCTGGATGTAGGTGACATGCGAAGGTTCTGGTGATCCCGTCTGTACTCCAGCATGTGTTGTAGGACATAGAATCCATCATTAAGAGAATCACTCGATTGCTGGATGCAGCAGAAGTCGGTCTTATGGCCGAAGGCGGGCCTGTCGTCCCTTCTCTTCTTGTCCTTGACCTCTCCACCCCATGCTATGTAGTAAAAGATAGCACTGTCAAGAACATCCTTGATGTGGGTGTAATCCTTTTTGTTAATGTTCTTCGACGAGTCCAAGTAAAGAGCGTGGGAGTATCGGCGGTAGAGGATGGCGCGCCCGCCGCTGCGCAAAATAAGTACACCTCAAATTAATTAGCCTCCACCATGCAAATGAATGATTGAAATCAAAGGAAGGATATCCACACGGATGACTTACAAGGGATGATAAGGCACGAGAATCGCCTCCTTGTCCATATTGGCGAGCATGAAATTGACGATGTATTCCCTCGCGTATTCACGGTGCTTTGCGCAGACTCCCAAGAAGCCCTTGTGGATGAAGTACGGGTCAGCGACACAGATGTGAGGTATCTGCTCAACCCTGATGATGTAGTTCATGTGCAAGGCATAAAGGAGGAAAAACGTAAAATCTAGCTTCTTCATGTGAAACATGTCCAATATGTAACCGAATCGAATGAAGAACTTCTCCGCGGGGAATGTGCCGACGTACGACAATTGCCGCGGAACGTTAACCACGTAGAGTGGGTATCCTGGATCTTTCGAGGCGACGAGGCCTTTCTCTATCTGCATCACATTGTCATGAAGTCTCCTTAGATCGCCGAATCTGGCCCCTAGCGCTGCTGCAGGTAGGATTGGTTGACCGGGGATATGCCATTTATTCGCACCGGGAATATCTATACGGTCTTGAACCCGAGGCTGCTGGATAATAGAATCAGCTTTTTTGCCTTTCCTTGTTCTCTTCCTAGACTTCTTTACTACCGGAAGGTCATCCATAATACGTTCAGCCTCCGCAGACGGCAATTCAGGCACCGACTCATGACGCTCAAACCCTAAGTAGGCGCTAGTATAGACATACTGTTGAGTGCCATCGTCATCCTCATCCTCATCTATGGCGATGTCACCAGCGACTAATGGAGCCTTTTCCTCACCCCCTCCGCTATCACCCAGCACGACAGCCGATGCTAATTAGGTAGGTGAGGTGTTGATGTTCATACCTAACTGCGTTCTCGTGGGTGTGCTCCCGGCCGCCTCGAGACGAAGTAGACTATTTGGCCACAACAGTACCCACCCTTGCAACAATCACCAAGCCGCCGTGGGGTCTCGTCGTCATCCCCCACTAGTACCAGAGGAGGCAAATTCTCGTGGCCCGGTTTGACACTGGCCACGGAAACCTTGACAACGTTCGGGGGGATCGGCCTGCTGTGGAACAATGGTTCCTTCGGCTTCATTATCGTCGCCTTCCCCACGTCCACCTTCTGGTCGCCGATTGTGTACAATATGGTGCACGGGGTTTCGCCGGCCTGTAAAGAAAGTCTGCGACATGAGACATCCGAAAGGCAACGAAAACGGGAGATTATACATTTATTGAAGGGGGCTGGTGTGACAGATACCGTGAGGGTGTCGAGCTCAGCCAAAGACGAAGCACCGCCGAGCACGTCCGGTGCGGGAGCAGGTTCAGCTACAGGTGGTGGGGCAACACTAGTCGAGCTGATCCCTAAGAAGTCGGCAAGGGGAAAGTCCGCTGCATTTTTTTCTGGATTTTGCCTGGTCCAATTGAAAACGGCCGGAACCAACGAAGTAGACATATCTACAACCACCTGTTTTGCGGCAGCTACCACTGTTGCAACTGTCTCAGATGATTTCTTCTCAACCGCAATCTCAACCTTCTTGTCGATGTTTTCTTCAGTTAACCTCCGCCTTTCCTTTCTCTCCTCCATGGTCTCATGATAGTACTTCTTCCATGTGGCGCCGTCTCCGACACCGTGCACGCGTCCATATGACGGTCGATTCTCCACTGGGAGTCATTTCAATATGTTAAATGCTCGGTTGAATGGAGTGTCCCACTTGGGCCTCGCCAACACCTCAGACGGTGAGTCACTTTCGGCTGCAATCCTGTGCTGCTCTCTCTGCAAAAGGCACAAGGATCATTTACAAATAAGGCTAAAATGCAGTCAAATTGATCAGAAACTAAAATTACCAGCAGCTCATGAACTCCGTCATGAACGCGTTCATCTCGAAAACCTTCTTCACTGGGTCCCAATGGTGTCGGGCCCTAAGGACATCACGCTCCTGCGGGACGGGGAACTCTGCCAAGGGGTCTGGGATGCCCAGACTCGCGGCTTCCACGTCCTCCTTGGCCCATATGGACCTCTTCCCGCCGTAACCACGGCTTCCGAGGTGGTGGCACCCAATGTTCCTTTGTTGAAGCCCCTTCATGTACTTCGACTTTTTTTCGCAGCTTCGGCCTCGCAAGCCGCCTTCAATATTTCAAAGTGCTCTGCTGTGATTGTCGGATTATCCTTTACAATCTCGGAGTAGGGTTCCTTTTTGTCGATGATCCTTGCTTTCACCCTTGTTTTCCGGGCAGCCAACGTGTCGCTAAACTTGGACATGGCGTGTTTCTTTATCTTCTTCATTGCCGGGTCCTTATCTGAATCTTTATAACCCTTTTCATCCCGGTCCGTGAACAAGAATATCTGGTGCAGCTTCTTTAGGAGGGAGGGCCTCATATTATCTATCTTCTGTAGTTTCTCATCGTTGATGGTGGCGGTTGTCCGTATGATGCAGCCTATTTGATTGCCGTAGCACGCGCGCGCTTCCTCGCGCGCGATTGGCTCAAAATTGCCGTCATCCACCTCCGTGACCACCAGTCTAATAGTCCTGAGCTTGTTAGGAAGGCGTTGCCTCTTTGCTTTCGGTTTTACACCGGCTCTGCTAGTCTCGGTGCCGGTCCCAGTCTGAGCGTCGGTCTCAGTCTTAGCACCGGTCTACGTGTCGGTCTCAGTCCCCGATGCCACCGGTCGGCCCAGCAACAACATCGGTTGATCGTCGGCAAGGCTCAAAAATTCGTTTGCCGCCAGGTAGACATTATCGCAATCACCAGAACCCTGTCCTTCATCGTTGCTAGCCATGTTTCCTACGATTAAATCTAGTCAATGAATTCTAAACCTAATAAAATGAATAATGACATAAAAAAGGCCTATGTTTTGCAGGAGCGTTGACTCCTTCTCTTTAGTTTGTATCACAAGTCATGCCGAAATTCACGGAAAATTTCAGCATGACCTTTGCTAAAAAGTGGACAAATCGAGAACCTGAAATTTGTCGGAACGGAAATGAATCAACATTCTGGCAAAACATAGGCCACTCAGCTTCATTCCCTGGAAACAACAAAAGGCCACTTGGGCACAATCGAACCACTTCAATGAAAAGATATAACATGACCACTTCAATGAAAAGATATAATCAATAATAAAAGTCTAGGAAGGGATCATCTTTAAAATAAAACTTGCCTAAATTATTTATGTAGCCTATCGACTTAGTAGTGAGAATTTTAGTAGTAGCACGTTTAAAACTAGATGCGCTACTGCTACGTTTGTGTCTGCAGTGTGTTTATCGTGCACACGCTACTGCTATTTAGCAGTAGCGCACTGTTTTAACAAGCGCTACTGCTAAAGTTCTGTGTATAAGGTTTTCCCTAGTAGTGGGGGTGGGGGAGGGGTATGCAGATGCCTAACTATAGAGGTAGAACGAATAGTATATGTGTTGAGAAGGAGAGACCCGGCTATGTCTTGAGGGAGATCAGTCGACGTCCATACATAACTGAATGACGAGAAATAGGATGGGGTAGAGCGAGAGAGAGAGGAGAAAGAGAGAGGGAGGGAGAGGGGTAGAGTGCTGGATTGGTGATGGAGTTGCTTCTCGAAGATGGTGGGAGAGGCCTACTAGACAAACAGAGGGTGGAACTGCAATATTATCTATAAGAGTGGGGATGTGTTTCTGTGTGTGCCTATGCGTGATAGATCTGTCGGGACGCATCCATGGATGATGAAGGGGAACCATGTGTTTGGTAAGAAAACCTAACTAGATCGGTAGATCAATTGTTGTTTGTCGGAGGAAGGGAGAGACATAACTAATGAGGTAGATCGATCGACGCGTGGGGAAAACGAGTTATGAGGACCTAGCTAGCTATATGTATAGCGGGAGATCGGTCGGTGTACGTCCATTTGTTAGAGACGGATAGACAGAGAGAATGGAGCTAGGTGGTGGTGCGAGAGGCCCAGCTACTAGCTAGATAGGGGGAGGAGTGTGCGGTTGTGAGATCGATGAAAAGAGGGGCGAGAGTTTACATGTGTGTGGGACTATATGAAAAGACACGATTCAAGGACACATAAAGGAGGAGATTGAAGGTGCGTGTGTATGTTGTAGGCAGACATCGCTGGAGAGGTGTATCGATCGGTGTGTGTCGGAAAGGAGTTGTGGAGACTGTGGGAGAACGACCTAAAGAAAAAAATGAATGTGCACGATGGATAGAATGCTGAGGGAGGGGGAGGGCGAGGAGGGCGTGTGCATGCACGAGAGAAAGTTAGTGGTAGCTACAAAGGTTAGAGGATTGTGTGGGTGTAAGTGACTAACAAAGATCATAATTTGATATGAAAGTGGATTCATATATTTGAATAGGAGATCATAGTGTTTTAAACATATGCATGCATGAATATAGCGGTGATACGCGTGTTGTGGTTTTGCACATGTTATACAATAATGTGATAATGCATGGCGTTTGCAGCTCACAGGTAAATGTCGAACAATCTAAACCATACTATACATCGAACAATCTCACATTTTATTTGAATTTGTGATAATGTGTGGCGTTTGCAACTTACAACTAAATATCGAACAATCTAAACTATACTATATATCAAACATTCTCACATTTTATTTGAATTTGTGGTAATGTGTGGTGTTTGCAATTCACATCTAAATACTTGTAGGCGTAGGGGGCGGGGCACCATACATAATGTAATAAACACATTATACATATGAGACATGGTTTAGATTATGAAGATCTAGCTAGAGCTTGAATTGTACTGTGATTTGAAAACAACATAAAGTGGATTCAAAAAATCGAGTTCAAGTTCATATAGTACACATAGTTCATATGTAACTCGAGACTAATCATGTGGTGTGCTGTGAAGATAATACACAAACGATGGTTTAACTTGACAATAATGATGGTTGTATATCTTATTAAAACAGCGAAACGAATTGAAATGCTTTGACTTCACAACAATCATTATTGTAGATCTTATTCAAATAGAGAAACGGATTCAAATTTAGTTCGTATTGAAGCAGTAGTATATACGTTTGGAATGCAATAAATGTTCATTTCAGCAGTAGGTTGCATGCATTATACACGTAGCGAAATATTTTAATTGAACATAACATGAATTCAAAGTTTTGAATGGCATTTGTAGTGCGAATTGATTTGGTACAATACACGTTAGGCTTGTCTGGAAATTTCAACCCGCGCCTTGTTAGCCTGAAATATTTAAGATATATCTTTGTCTCGCTGTGCTCCGACAACACCCTCCATCTCAACCAGTGCCTTGCTATTCCAAAATTACAACGCGTGCGAAAACTCCCAGATCCTATGAAATCTCGACACGCGAAATGCCCGTGATACCCTTGAACCGAAAGAACCGCCTCAAATCGGTGGGGGTACTTTTGTAACTTACCCCACATTTCGGACAAGCGCGTCCCTAAGCCATGGTTCCCCACTCCCATCCCATCCACCCACCCATTCGTACATCGCATTGTAAACATCCTAAAGGAAAACCTTGGCAAATTATTTTTATTTCTAAACTTTATAAAAGCACACAACAGAAATAAATGACTCTCTAAAACTTCCGGGTTGTCTCCCTGGCAGCGCTTTCTTTAAAGACATTAAGCTAGGCATATAGTGCTCAAGTAATGGATCCACCCGGATCCCAAGGTATATCAAAGCCAATTTTAATTAGAATGATTTGACATTTAGTAGTGAGCACAAGGCAACATATATCATGCAACAACGAAGTCTAACTCTCTTCCTATGCATCGGCATGTCATAAAAAACAATTCATGCTGACAAAGTAAAGGCCAATGCATAGTATAAACAGTTTCTTGCAATTTTATCGTGTTGGAAACATAGAGAGGTGGAGATATAGTTCCTCTCTCATAATAATTGCAAGTAGGAGCAGCAAGCACATCATATTGTACTCATCAAAATCATCATGTGTAGTAGTAAAAGGCAACCCATCAATATAATCCTTAATAAGCACAAACTTCTCTGATATAGTGTAGTCGGGAGAATTCAAATAGATAATAGGACTATCATATGCGTGGGTGAAAAAGCAACAATTTCATGTTTAAGATAAGGAACTATAGCAAGTTCATCTCCAAAAGCATAATTCATATTGGCATCTTGGCCACAAGCATAACAAGCATCATCGAAAAGGGATATTTCAAAAGAATCAACGCAATCATAGCAATTATCATAGCATTCATCCTTCGGTAAGCATGAAGGGAAATTAAATAATGTATGAGTTGAAGAGTTACTCTCATTAGAAGGTGGGCACGGGTGATCAATCCGCTATTCCTCCTTTTGTTCTTCGCTCTCCTCCTCACAGTTTCATCAATTTCTTCTTCCATAGATTCCTGCAAAATATTAGTCTCTTCTGGGACAGCGGAGACTTTCTCAATAAACGCATCAATATCAGAATTGTATTCATAGTTCTCATAACAATATTTAAGGATAGCTAAATTTTCAGGTCTGTAAACAGAATCATAAAGATTTTCAAATTCTTTGAACATAGATTCAATTTCATAAGCACCCATAAAAGCAACAAATTCTTCTAGTTGTTCCACGTCATAGTAATCATATATACCTCTAGCATAAGAAGCCAAGGTTTCATTATCATTAAATTTGCATGAAAAAGGAAGGTGTGGAGACTTCATCCTAGAGCAGCAAGTATAATCATATCTCAAGCATAGTTGCCTAGCATACCACTTCAACATATAAATTTGATCCCATAATATTTTCCGTTTTTGAGTCAAGTGATAATCCCTAAAGTATTCACGTTGGTCCAAAGTGTCTCCCATTACCAGATTGAATGGGGTTTTTTCAGGATTATCAAAGTAGTACATAATATCTGTCACATAACGAGCATCGAGGGTCTTAGGAGGTTCCCCATCTCCATGAGCAGCAAGTAAACCTAAATTTTTTGGTATTTTGTGTTCCATATCCATAACTAAAGTTAGAGAACAACTAAGAACAACAAATAAAAATTACTTAGTGATAAAGCAAACAAGCACACACGAGAATATTCACCCCACGCTATTGCTCCCTGGCAACGGCGCTAGAAAAAGGTCTTGATAACCCACAAGTATAGGGGATCAATTGTAGCCTCTTTTGATAAGTAAGAGTGTCGAACCCAAGGAGGAGTGCTACCTCTTGAGCACAGCGTTGGATTTCCCCGAAGAGGAGAGGATGATGCAGCAAAGTAGCATAAGTATTTCTCTCAGTTTTTGAGAACCAAGGTATCAATCCAGTAGGAGGCTACGCTCGAGTCCCTCGTACCTACACAAAAACAATAGCTCCATGCAACCAACGCGATTAGGGGTTGTCAATCCCTTCACGGTTACTTACGGGGGTGAGATCTGGTAGAGATGATAGATAATATTTTTGGTATTTTTGGTATAGAGATGCAAAGTGAAAAGTAAAAAGGCAAAGTAAAAAAGCAAGCAAGATTAAAGTGATGGAGATTAATATGAGGAAAATAGACCCGGGGGCCGTAGGTTTCACTAGTGGCTTCTCTCAAGAGCATAAGTATTCTACGGTGGGTGAACAAATTACTGTTGAGCAATTGACATAATTGAGCATAGTTATGAGAATATCTAGGTATGATCATGTATATAGGCATCACGTCCGAGACAAGTAGACCGACTCCTGCCTACATCTACTACTATTACTCCACTCATCGACCGCTATCCAGCATGCATCTAGAGTATTAAGTTAAAAACAGAGTAACGCCTTAAGCAAGATGACATGATGTAGAGGGATAGTTTCATGCAATATGATAAAAAACCCATCTTGTTATCCTCGATGGCAACAATACTATACGTGCCTTGCTGCCCCTTCTGTCACTGGGAAAGGACACCGCAAGATTGAACCCAAAGCTAAGCACTTCTCCCATGGCAAGAAAAACCAATCTAGTAGGCCAAACCAAACTGATAATTCGAAGAGACTTCGCCAAGATAACCAATCATATACATAAAATAATTCAGAGAAGAATCAAATATTATTCATAGATAGATTTGATCATAAACTCGCAATTCATCGGTCTCAACAAACACACCGCAAAAAGAAGATTACATTGAATAGATCTCCACAAGAGAGGGGGAGAACATTGTATTGAGATCCAAAAAGAGAGAAGAAGTCATCTAGCTAATAACTATGGACCCGTAGGTCTGAGGTGAACTCATCACACTTCATCGGAGAGGCTATGGTGTTGTAAAAGCCCTCTGTGATGACGGCCCTCTCCGGTGGAGCTCCGGAACAGGCCCCAAGATGTGATCTCGTGGGTACAGAAGGTTGCGACGGTGGAATTAGGTTTTTGGCTCCGTATCTGATCGTTTGGGGGTACGTAGGTATATATAGGAGGAAGGAGTACGTCTGTGGAGCTCCGAGGGGCCCATGAGGCAGGGGGCGCGCCCTAGGGGGGTGGGCGCGCCCCCCACCCTCGTGACTGCCTGTTTTGTTCCTTGGAGTAGGGTCCAAGTCTCCTGGACTCTTTTGTTCCTCTTTTGTTCCTCGTGACTGCCTCTTTTGAATCACGTTCCCGAAGGTTTCATTCCGTTTGGAATCCGTTTGATATTCTGTTTCTCCAAAACTCTGAAATAGGCAAAAAACATCAATTCTGGGCTGGGCCTCCGGTTAATAGGTTAGTCCCAAAAATAATATAAAAGTGGAAAATAAAGCCCAATATAGTCCAAAACAGTAGATAATATAGCATGGAGCAATAAAAAATTATAGATACGTTGGAGACGTATCAAGGAGCTAAAGGTAGAACAAATATTCCCTCAAGTTCTATCGACCACCGATACAACTCTACGCGCGCTTAATGTTCGCTTTACCTAGAACAAGTATGAAACTAGAAGTACTTTGTAGGTGTTTTTGGATAGGTTTGCAAGAATATAAAGAGCACGTAAATAAAGACTAGGGGCTGTTTAGATAAAGACACCACTAAATTAGTTTTAGTAAAGAGCTTGTTGTCACGAGAACGTTATTTGTCCCTAGGCAATCGATAACTAGACCGGTAGTCATTATTGCAATTTTATTTGAGGGAGAGGCATAAGCTAACATACTTTCTCTACTTGGATCATATGCACTTATGATTGGAACTCTAGCAAGCATCCGCAACTACTAAAGTTCATTAAGGTAAAACCCAACCATAGCATTAAAGCATCAAGTCCCCTTTATCCCATACGCAAACAACCTACTTACTCGGGTCTGTGCTTCTGTCACTCATGCCACCCACCATAAGCAAATCATGAACATATTGCAAACCCTACAGTGGGGATACCTCACGCTTGTGCGACACGGAGAGCACCATAGGACATCACCAATAATAAAACATACAACTCAAACCAATCATGATTATCAAATAACCCATAGGACAAAACGGATCTACTCAAACATCATAGGATAGCCATACATCATTGGGAAATAATATATAGCATTGAGCACCATGTTTAAGTAGAGATTACAGCGGTTAAGAGAGAGGTTACACCGCTGCGGTGAAGTTGTTGGTGTAGATTACGGTGATGATGATGGCCACGGTAGCGTTCCAACGCCACCGGAAGAGAAGGGGAGAGGGGGCCCCTTCGTCTTCTTCTTACTTGACCTCCTCCCTATATGGGAGAAGGATTTCCCCTCTGGTCCATGGCCTCCATGGCGTGGGTGGGGTGAGAGCCCCTCCGAGATTGGATCTGTCTCTCCGTCTCTCTCCGTTTCTGCGTTCTCCTCTGCTACCCTTTCACCGTTTTGTGTATATATGGAGATCCGTAACTCCGATTGGATTGAAACCTTCGGCGTGATTTTTTCCGAAAAATTAGCTTTCTTGCGGCCGAAGAAGGGCATCAACCACCTTACGGGGAGCCCACGAGGGTCAGGGGTGCACCCAGGGGGTGGGGCGCGCCCCCTGCCTCGTGCCTCCCTCGGGCACCGTCTCGCGTGGATTTTTCTTCCCATATTCTTCGAATATTCCAAAAATAATATCCGTCCGTTTTTATCCCGTTTGGACTCCGTTTGATATGGATATTCTGCGAAACAAAAACATGCAACAAACAGGAATTGGCACTGGGCACTGGATCAATATGTTAGTCCCAAAAATAGTATAAAAAGTTGTCAAAAAGTATATGAAAGTTGTATAATATTGGCATGGAACAATCAAAAATTATAGATACGATGGAGACATATCACTTCTTTGAGTTAGTGCATGCCATCGCGAGATGACAGACCAAGTCTAGGCCTGTTCTGTCATGGGATCACCCACCGAAGACTCTATCTCGGGGAGCCAGTCCACGACGTTCCCGCCCCGTGTGTGTGGTTTGTGAGGCACGTTCCACGTCAAGGACATGCGTTGGTTATTCAAATAGCATACCACCCCTGCATGCATATGCATGGGCCACACGAATGTAGTGAAGGAAATATGCCCTAGAGGCAATAATAAAGTTATTATTTATTTCCTTATTTCATGATAAATGTTTATTATTCATGCTAGAATTTTATTAACCGGAAACTTGATACATGTGTGAATATATAGACAAACATAGTGTCACTAGTATGCCTCTACTTGAGTAGCTCGTTGATCAAAGATGGTTACGTTTCCTAGCCATTGAAATGAGTTATTATTTGATTAACAGGATCACATCATTAGCAGAATGATGTGATTGACTTGACCCATTCCGTTAGCTTAGCACACGATCGTTTAGTATGTTGCTATTGCTTTCTTCATGACTTATACATGTTCCTATGACTATGAGATTATGCAACTCTCGTTTACCGGAGGAACACTTTGTGTGCTACCAAACATCACATCGTAACTGGGTGATTATAAAGGTGCTCTACAGGTGTCTCCGAAGGTACTTGTTGGGTTGGCATATTTCGAGATTAGGATTTGTCACTCTGATTGTCGGAGAGGTATCTCTGGGCCCACTCGGTAATACACATCACTTAAGCCTTGCAAGCATTGGAACTAATGAGTTAGTTGCAGGATGATGTGCTACAGAACGAGTAAAGAGACTTGCCAATAACGAGATTGAACTAGGTATTGAGATACTGACGATCGAATCTCGGGCAAGTAACATACCGATGACAAATGGAACAACGTATGTTGTTATGCGGTTTGACCGATAAAGATCTTCGTAGAATATGTGGTAGCCAATATGGGCATCCAGGTTCCGCTATTTTTTATTGACCGGAGACGTGTCTCGGTCATGTCTACATAGTTCTCGAACGCGTAGGGTCCGCACGCATAAAGTTTCGACAACAATTATATTATGAGTTTATATGTTTTGATGTACTGAAGCTAGTTCGGAGTCCCGGATGTGATCACGGACATGACGAGGAGTCTTGAAATGGCCGAGACATGAAGATTGATATATTGGACGACTATATTCGGACACCGGAATGGTTCCGGGGGTTATTGGATATATACCGGAGTACCGAGGTTTACCGAAAGCCCCCGGGGGTTTAATGGGCCTACATGGGCCTTAGTGGAGAAGAGGAGGGGTGGCCAGGGCAGGCCGCACGCCCCTCCCCCTCTAGTCCGAATTGGACAATGAGGGCGGGGGCGGCGCCCCCCTTTCCTTCTTCTCCTCCTCCTCCTTCCCCCCTTCTCCTAATCCAACACGGAAGGGAGGGAGTCCTACTCCCGGTGGGAGTAGGACTCCTCCTGGCGTGCCCCTCTCTTCGCCGGCCGCATCTCCCCCCCTTGCTCCTTTATATACGGGGGCAGGGGGCACCCCAAAGACACAACAATTGATCATTGATCTTTTAGCTGTGTGCGGTGCCCCCCTCCACCATAGTCCACATCGATAATATCGTAGCGGTGTTTAGGCGAAGCCCTGCGTCGGTAGAACATCATCATCGTCACCACGCCGTCGTGTTGACGAAACTCTCCCTCAACACTCGGCTGGATTGGAGTTCGAGGGACGTCATCGGGCTGAACACGTGCTGAACTCGGAGATGTCGTGCGTTCGGTACTTGATCGGTCGGATCGTGCAGACGTAGGACTACATCAACCGCGTTGTGCTAATGCTTCCGCTTTCGGTCTACGAGGGTACATGGACAGACTCTCCCCTCTTGTTGCTATGCATCATGATGATCTTGCGTGTGCGTAGGAATTTTTTTAAAATTACTACGTTCCCCAACAGTGGCATGCGAGCCAGGTTTTATGCGTATATGTTATATGCACGAGTAGAACACAAGTGAGTTGTGGGCGATACAAGTCATACTGCTTACCAGCATGTCATACTTTGGTTTGGCGATATTGTTGGATGAAGCGGCCCGGACCGACATTATGCGTACGCTTACGCGAGACTGATTTTACCGCCATGCTATGCACACATGTGACTAGCGGATGTCAGTTTCTCCAACTTTAGTTGAACCGAGTTTGGCTACGCCCGGTCCTTACGAAGGTTAAAAAAGCACCAACATGATAAACTATCCTTGTGGTTTTGATGCGTAGGTAAGAACGGTTCTTGCTCAGCCCATAGCAGCCACGTAAAACTTGCAACAACAAAGTAGAGGACGTCTAACTTGTTTTTGCTGGGCATGTTGTGATGTGATATGGTCAAGGCATGATGCTATATTTTATTGTATGAGATGATCATGTTTTGTAACCGAGTTATCGGCAGCCGGCAGGAGCCATATGGTTGTCGCTTTATTGTATGCAATGCAAACACCCTGTAATGCTTTACTTTATCACTAAGCGGTAGCAATAGTCGTAGAAGCACAAGTTGGCGAGATGACAACGATGCTACGATGGAGATCAAGGTGTCATGTCGGTGACGATGGTGATCATGACGGTGCTTCGGAGATGGAGATCACAAGCACAAGATGATGATGGCCATATCATATCACTTATATTGATTGCATGTGAAGTTTATCTTTTATGCATCTTATCTTGCTTTGATTGACGATAGCATTATAAGAGGATCTCTCACTAAATTATCAAGGTATAAGTGTTCTCCTATGCACCATTGCGAAAGTTCTTTGTGCTGAGACACCACGTGATGATCGAGTGTGATAGGCTCTATGTTCAAATACAACGGGTGCAAAACAGTTGCACACGCGGAATACTCAGGTTAAACATGACGAGCCTAGCATATAACAGATATGGCCTCAGAACACTGAGACCGAAAAGTCGAGCGTGAGTCATATAGTAGATATGATCAACATAGTGATGTTCACCATTGAAACTACTCCATCTCACGTGATGAGCAGACATGGTTTAGTTGATATGGATCACGTGATCACTTAGAAGATTAGAGGGATGTCTATCTAAGTGGGAGTTCTTAAGTAATATGACTAATTGAACTTAAATTTATCATGAACTTAGTCCTGGTAGTATAAGCATGTCTATGTTGTAGAACAATAGCTCGCGATATTGCTCCCCTTTTATTTTGATATGTTCCTAGAGAAAAACTATGTTGAAAGAGTTAGTAGCAATGATGCGGACTTGGTCCGTGATCTGAGGTTTATCCTCATTGCTGCACAGAAGAATTATGTCCTTGATGCACCGCTAGGTGACAGACCTATTGTAGGAGCAGATGCAGATGTTATGAATGTTTGGCTAGCTCAATATGATGACGACTTGGTAGTTTAGTGCACCATACTTAATGGCTTAGAATCGGGACTTCAAAGACGTTTTAAACGTCATGGACCATATGAGATGTTCTAGGACTTGAAGTTAATATTTAAAGCAAATACCCGAGTTGAGAGATATGAAGTCTCCAACAAGTTCTATAGGTAAAAGATGGAGGAGAATAGCTCAAGCAATGAGCATGTGCTCAGATTGTCTGGGTACTACAATCGCTTGAATCAAGTGGGAGTTAATCTTACAGATAAGATAGTGATTGACAGAATTCTCTAGTTAGTAGAACTTCATGATGAACTATAATATGCAAGGGATAACAGAAACAATTCCTAAGCTCTTCGTGATGCTGAAATCGACGAAGGTAGAAATCAAGAAAAACATCAAGTGTTGATGGTTGACGGACCACTAGTTTCAAGAAAAGGGCAAAGGGAAGAAGGGGAACGTCAAGAAGAACGGCAAGCAAGTTGCTGCTCAAGTGAAGAAGCCCAAGTCTGGTCCTAAGCCTCAAACTAAGTGCTTCTACTTCAAAGGGATTGGTCACTGGAAGTGGAACCGCCCCAAGTATTTGGAAGATAAGAAGGATGGCAAAGTGAACAAAGGTATATTGGATATACATGTTATTGATGTGCACTTTAATAGTGTTTATAGAAACTCCTCGGTATTTGATACTGGTTCAGTTGCTAAGAGTAGTAATTCGAAACGGCAGTTGCAGAAAAAACATAAAGTAGTAAAAGGCGAGGTGACGATGTGTGTTGGAAGTAGTTCCAAGATAGATATGATCATCATCGCACACTCCATATACTTTCGGGATTAGTGTTGAAACTAAATAAGTGTTATTTGGTGTTTGCATTGAGCATGAATATGATTTGATCATGTTTGTTGCAATACGGTTATTTATTTAAATTAGAGAATAATTGTTGTTCTGTTTACATGAATAAAACCTTCTATGGTCATACACCCAATAAAATGGTTTGTTGGATGTCGATCATAGTGATACACATATTCATAATATTGTAGCCAAAAGATGCAAAGTGAATAATGATAGTGCCACTTATTTGTGGCACTGCCGTTTAGGTCATATTGGTGTAAAGCGCATGAAGAAACTCCATGCTGATGGGATTTTGGAATCACTTGATTATGAATCGCTTGATGCTTGCGAACCATGCCTCTTGGGCAAGATGACTAAGACGCCATTCTACGGAACAATGGAGCAAGCAACAGCTTTGTTGGAAATCATACATACTGATGTATGTGGTCCGATGAATATTGAGGCTTGTAGCGGGTATCATTATTTTCTGACCTTCACAGATGATTTGAGCAGATATGGGTATATCTACTTAATGAAACAGAACTCTGAAACATTTGGAAAGTTCATATAATTTCAGAGAGAAGTGGAAAATCATCGTAACAAGAAAATAAAGTTTCTACGATCTGATCGTGGAGAAGAATATTTGAGTTACGAGTTTGATCTTCATTTGAAACAATGCGGAACAGTTTCGCAACTCACGCCACCTGGAACACCACAGTGTAATGGTGTGTCCGAACATTGTAACTGTACTTTATTAGATATGGTGCAATCTATGATTTCTCTTACCGATTTACCACTATCATTTTGGGGTTATGCATTAGAGACAGCTGCATTCACGTTAATTAGGGCACCATCTAAATCCGTTGAGACGACACTATATGAACTATGGTTTGGCAAGAAACCAAAGTTGTCGTTTCTTAAAGTTTGGGGTTGCGATGCTTATGTGAAAAAGTTTCAACCTGATAAGCTCAAACCCAATTCAGAGAAATATGTCTTCATAGGATACCCAAATGAGACAGTTGGGTACACCTTCTATCACAGATCCGAAGGCAAGACATTCGTTGCTAAGAATGGATCCTTTCTAGAGAAGGAGTTTCTCTCAAAAGAAGTGAGTGGGAGGAAAGTAGAACTTGATGAGGTAATTGTACCTTCTCTCGAATTGAAAAGTTGCTCATCACTGAAATTAGTTCCAGTGATGCCTACACGAATTAGTGAGGAAGTTAATGATGATGATCATGAACCTTCAGATGAAGTTACTACCGAACCTCGTAGGTCAACCAGAGTAAGATCCGCACCAGAGTCGTACGATAATCCTGTTCTGTAGGTCATGTTACTAGACCATGACGAACCTACGAACTATGAGGAAGCGATGATGAGCCCAGATTCCACAAAATGGCCTGAGGCCATGAAATCTGAGATGGGATCCATGTATGAGAATAAAGTGTGGACTTTGATTGACTTGCCCGATGATCGGCAAGGCATAGAAAATAAATGGATCTTCAAGAGGAAGACGGACACTGATAGTAGTGTTACTATCTAGAAAGCTAGACTTGTCGAAAAATGTTTTGACAAAGTTCAAGGTGTTGACTACGACGAGATTTTCTCACTCGTAGCGATGCTTAAGTCTGTACGAATCATGTTAGCAAATTGCCACATTTTATGAAATCTCGCAAATGGATGTCAAAACAAGATTCCTTAAATGGATTTCTTAAAGAAGAGTTGTATATGATGCAACCAGAAGGTTTTGTCAATCCTAAAGGTGCTAACAAAAATTGCAAACTCCAGCGATCCATGTATGGACTGGTGCAAGCATCTTGGAGTTGGAATATACACTTTGATGATTTCATCAAAGCATATAGTTTTATACAAACTTGCGGTGAAGCCTGTATTTACAAGAAAGTGAGTGGGAGCACTACAACATTTCTGATAAATATATGTGAATGACATATTGTTGATCGGAAATAATGTATTGAGCATCAAGATCTATAGAGATAAATCAAGACGCTTGATAAGTTTTTTCAATGAGTACATACCTTGACAAGATTTTGAAATAGTTCAAAATGGAATAGTCAGAGAAAGAGTTCTTGCCTGTGTTACAAGGTGTGAAATTGACCAAGCTCAAAGCCCGACCATGGCAGAAGATAGAAAGAGAATGAAAGTCATTCCCTATGCCTCAGCCATAGGTTCTATAAAGTATGCCATGCTGTGTACCAGATCTATTGTATACCCTACAATGAGTTTAGCAAGGGAGTACAATAGTGATCTAGGAGTAGATCACCGGACAGTGGTCAAAATTATCCTTAGTGAAATAAGGAAATATTTCTCGGTTATGGAGGTGATAAACAGTTCATCGTAAAGAGTTACGTTGATGCAAGCTTTGACACTGATCTAGATGACTCTAAGTCTCGATCTAGATACATATTCAAAGTGGGAGCTATTAGCTAGAATAGCTCCGTACAGAGCATTGTTGACATAGAAATTTGCAAAATACTTACGGATCTGAATGTGACAGACCCGTTGACTAAATTTCTCTCACAAGAAAAACATGATCACACCTTTGTACTCTTTGGGTGTTAATCACATAGCGATGTGAACTAGATTACTGAATCTAGTAAAACCCTTTGGGTGTTGGTCACATGGTGATGTGAACTATGGGTGTTAACCACAAAAAGATGTGAACTATTGATGTTAAATCACATGGCGATGTGAACTAGATTATTGACTCTAGTGCAAGTGGAAGACTGAAGAAAATATGCCCTAGAGGCAATAATAAAGTTATTATTTATTTCCTTATTTAATGATAAACGTTTATTATTCATGCTAGAATTGTATTAACCGGAAACTAGATACATGTGTGAATATATAGACAAACATAGTGTCACTAGTATGGCTCTACTTGACTAGCTCGTTGATCAAAGATGGTTATGTTTCCTAGCCATTGACATGAGTTGTCATTTGATTAACGGGATCACATCATTAGGAGAATGATGTGATTGACTTCACCCACTCTGTTAGCTTAGCACACAATCGTTTAGTATGTTGCTATTGCTTTCTTCATGACTTATACATGTTCCTATGACTATGAGATTATGCAACTCCCGTTTACCGGAGGAACACTTTGTGTGCTACCAAACGTCACAACGTAACTGGGTGATTATAAAGGTGCTCTACAGGTGTCTTCGAAGGTACTTGTTGGGTTGGCGTATTTCGAGATTAGGATTTGTCACTCCGATTGTCGGAGAGGTATCTCTGGGCCCACTCGATAATACACATCACTTAAGCCTTGCAAGCATTGCAACTAATGAGTTGGTTGCGGGATGATGTATTACAGAACGACTAAAGAGACTTGCCGGTAATGAGATTGAACTAGGTATTGAGATACCAACGATCGAATCTCGAGCAAGTAACACACCACTGACAAAGGGAACAACATATGTTGTTATGCGGTTTGACCGATAAAGATATTCGTAGAATATGTGGGAGCCAATATGAGCATCCAGGTTCCGCTATTGGTTATTGACCGAAGACGTGTCTCGGTCATGTCTATATAGTTCTCGAAACCGTAGGGTCCGCATGCTTAAAGTTTCGATGACAGTTATATTATGAGTTTGTATGTTTTGATGTACCAAAGGTACTTCGGTGTCCCGGATGTGATCACGGACATGACGAGGAGTCTTGAAATGGTCGAGACATGAAGATTGATATATTGGACAACTATATTCGGACACCGGAATGGTTCCGGCGGTTATCGGATATATGCCGGAGTACCGAGGGTTACCGAAACCCCCCGGGGGTTTAATGGGCCTACATGGGCCTTAGTAGAGAAGACGAGGGGTGGCCAGGGCAGGCCACGCGCTCCCTCCCCCTCTAGTCCGAATTGGACAAGGAGGGGGGGGGGCAGTGCCCCCCTTTCCTTCTTCTCCTCCTCCTCCCCCCTTCTCCTAATCGAACAAGGAAGGGAGGGAGTCCTACTCCCGGTGGGAGTAGGACTCCTCCTGGCGCGCCCCTCTCCTGGCTGGCCGCCTCTCGCCCCTTGCTCCTTTATATACGGGGGCAGGGGGGCACCCCAAAGACACAACAATTGATCATTGATCTTTTAGCCGTGTGCGGTGCCCCCCTCCACCATAGTCCACCTCGATAATAACGTAGCGGTGCTTAGGCGAAGCCCTGCGTCGGTAGAACATCATCATCGTCACCACGCCGTCATGCTAACGAAACTCTCCCTCAACACTCGCCTGGATTGGAGTTCGAGGGACGTCATCGGGCTGAACGTGTGCTGAACTCGGAGGTGCCATGCATTCGGTACTTGATCGGTCAGATCGTGAAGACGTACGACTACATCAACCGCGTTGTGCTAAGGCATCCGCTTTCGGTCTACGAGGGTACGTGGACACACTCTCCCCTCTCATTGCTATGCATCACCTTATCTTGCGTGTGCGTAGGAATTTTTTTAAAATTACTACGTTCCCCAACATGTAGGGTTGCCCCCCCTCGGGCAGCCTCTAGATCGAGCACCCATCCGATGGCCCCGGCGGTCTAGGGCGTTGATCGGCACCGAGAGGGTGTAGTCCACAGTTAATAACTGCTTCTTCATGTTAGTGCATGTCATCGCGAGATGACAGACCAAGTCTAGGCACGTTCTGTCACGGGATCACCCACAGAAGACTCTGTCTCGGGGGCGAACGCAGCCGGTCCACGACGTTCCCGCCACGTGTGTGTGGTTTGTGAGGCACGAGCCATGTCAAGGATGTGCGTTGCTTATTCAAATAGCACACCACCCTTGCATGCATATGCATGGGCCACACGCATACACTACTAGGGAAAAGGCTACTAGCAGTGCGGGTAAAATGGCTACTAGTAGCGCGGGTACTCGCGCTACTAGTATCGCGCTACAGCTAAAAGTTAGTAGCAGCGAGGGTTCAATCCGCGCTGCTGCTATTATGAACCGCGCTACTACTAATGAAATAGTAGTAGCGTGTCTATAGTCCCAATGCTACTAGTATCCTAAATACTAGTAGTGCGCCATTTTATCCCCACGCCACTACTAACTTATTAGGAATTAAAAAAATAAAATCAACCAAATTCATTCTATCACACAGTTGTCGTATCTTCTCCAGTTCCTAATTGTAGCAGCAACTCATGTATAATTTCATTCTATCGCGCAGTTACATAAGCAACTCCGTTCCTCCTTGTAGTGGCAACTCATGTATAATTCCATTCTATCCCACAGTTACATAAGCAACTACCTAGGTAAGTTGTTATGGCCCGATTCAAAAATTGGACCACTCGTCAATGGGTGACGCCTGCCCGGCCTGATCTCGTGGCCTGCAGCTGCGACGAAACACATTGGATAGCCTCGAAGAGCCACACCTGACTGACGGCAGCCGCCGCCTTGAGTTGCAACGCAGTCACGTCCCTCAGCTCCAATTGGACCGGTCGATGTCGTCCTTGTGCCTCGCCACCAGCGGACGGAGGAAGCCATCGTACACGTGCCTCGCTCCACGCACTCTGAAACCAAAACATCATTAAGATTCAGATTCAGAATTGGCCACATATCGAATCAAGTATATGTGAATGTTGATCATCTCTCGGGATCGGGGTGTCTGGTCGACTGCTAACCCGTGTGCTGGGGTGACAGGGGTAGAGAACAAACAGAAGCTTCGCTTCTCTGTACATCGGCAGCCACGACACCGTCCAGTCCCTGAACCTCTCGACGACCGTCATCGTTGCTACCAGAACCTTGCAGCATTACAAACAAAGGTTCAGAAACTTCAGATTCTTCAGAAGAATGGCACAAAAAAATAATGCGGTACATGTTGATGCCAATGTGCAACATTTTTTTCTAGAGATTCTTATTTAAGCCGTAATGCATAATTGAAGCTATAAGCTATTTCCTAGTAGTGAAAAGAATAGTAATATAAGAACGCATATAGATTTGACAAGTGCATAGAAAAACATAAAGCCCAAAAGAAACACAGAATCAGGCAAATCATGCAACCACAAAATCAGGGTAACTTCTATTTACTCACAAATCAAATGACATCAAAATCAACATACTGGCATTGGTCCTCGACACAACAGGTGCGAAAGAGGCTAACTGAGATCATAAAGAAAATATAAGAAGGACCAAGACACTCATATTTCAGTCCAGACATATACGAGGACATATCATGAGGCACATACAAAGTAGCAATGAATAGATAAGACATGCTGGATCGATTTTCCTTAGTTAGATATAGTAAGTGTTATGGAAGCAGTCATAGTGTACATTTTACACTAAAGCAATCATTTCTTTCAGCTTGAAACAGAGACACCAAAAAAGGAGGAAGTATCAGGCACACATTTACCTTGTCAGAAATCAGATACTCGGCATGCAAGCAATCTGAACATTTTCCTTATCAATGCCAAGTTCCTGCCCACCAAACTGGTTGCATGGGAAAGCAAAGATCTCAAAACCTGTAGTCCCATAAAATTGTTAGCATAACATATCGTAACTCAAATTATCATCAGCCTATATGTACTTACATCTTTATAAATAAATTGTTCTGTTTATGAGTGCAAGCATATTTGATTATTATTGAACTATTATTGCATCTATGCTTAATTGGGAGCATACAACTGTTTAAGTTCTTGCATACTATTCTTAATTGTGGGGTCATATTGTTCTGAACCTTTTATTATGTCCATCACATGCAGGTTTGAAGGTGCTGTGAACGTGCTGTGATTTTGGACAGAAGGAAGGAAGGAAGAATACAGGGAACTTGGGAGTCACAACTCTTTAGGAACATCCATCTTGGCAGTGCTAGTACAAGAAAATGGCAGCTACTGAACATGCATGTAGTGCACAAAGGGATAGCAAATACAGTTGAGTCTATTAAGCCCTCCACTGTAGTAAGGCAGCCATCTCCATCCTCCTCTGAAACCACTTGACAAGGTCCAATGCTCTGTCACTGTAATCCCTCTTCTTCTGTAAATTGGTCTGCAAGAACTCCTATCACTGTAAAATAATTTGCGACAGCAAACATATACTACAAGTTCATATCCACGACGCGCTTAACAGTAGAGAGAGATGCTACAACCAAACAAATCATGACCAAACACATATCATCCAGTCCAGGACTTGCTCACTGCTATTTTGCTTGCAGATTCTGCCTTCAGGTTACAGCAACCAACTGCAAATACAAATACTTGGTTCTCTCAACCGCATAAAAGTGCAAATACAAATCACAATACAAACTGTCCGCAGATAATGCACAATGCACGACACTCTTCTTTCCGATCCAACTTTTGATTCATATGGGATCATATGGGATCCCTATAAGCAGCACATTGGCTCGTTGCGACAAGAACAAAATTCAGAAGTGTGGTACGTGTATCAGTAATTTTAGGAGGAAATTATTGCCGCTTAATTGGGGAAACTGAGCGTGCATGTGGTGTTTCTTGGACTTACTAATTTTCTATCTTGAGTTGGACTTCAAGATGTTTTTATTTTCTTTGAGAAACAGATTGAGACGTTGGCTGTCAGCATTGTGTGTGTTAATTCAAAATGATCCGGTCTCCGGATATCCATTCTGTCACTTTACGAACACTTTGTGGTGTCAGGTTGGTTGCATGCTGGAAGGAAGCATCATACTTGATGTTTATTAATATATATATATATATATATATATGCAAAAACGGGTAGCAATTAGCCTAATCAGTGTCTGTTGGGACGTCAATCCCTGCATAAAAGTGCAGTAGTTTTCTTCAGTGGAATCCTTGTGACATTCCAGTCTTGGTCTCTAATTTGACCAATCAACCAGAGATCTAAATAGTGCAGCATCTACGTACAGAACATGAATAAACCTGATCGATTGCCTTGGGCAAGATAAAGATCTGTGAAGAGGGAGGAAGGAGAGGAGAGGAGAGGAGGGCATACCTCGGCTAGGAGTTGCTGCTGTGGGAGGCGCAGGTGGAGCCGTCGTGTACCTCGCCGGCTCCAACATCCATGCATGGCGTCAGCCCACAGCAGGGAGGCGTCGGCGGTCCCTTGTGACCTGCGTTGCGTGAGGAATCCGGCCAAATTGAATCAGAAAATGGCAATTCAAATTGAATCGAACAACATCCGGGATCTGGCCAAATCGTATCCAACACACACACACACACACACACACACACACACATGAAGGGAAGGTAGGGCGGAGAGACCTCCATGGCGTCGGTCGGAGCACCATCTCCATATCTCTCCCTCACGCGGGCATACTTAGGAAGACATACGATCGAGGGCGGAGAGACCTCCGGCGGTCGTATGACACGCTCAGGGCGGCGGGCGGGCATGTGTGCGGTGGAGGGGGCCGGGGGCGGGCAGCGTCGCGAGACAGGGAGCGGCGGGGTCGCGGCCGCCGGTGTGGCACACGCGGCGGGGGGCATGGGGGCGGATGGACGGAGGAGAGGAGGTGGAAGGGAGGCCGGCGGTGAGTGGGTTGGGAGAGGAGAGGAGGTTGGGGATCTGGATCGGGCTGCATTTTTTTTGAGATAGAGGGGGGTGGGTGGACAGGGACGGTTGGTGGGGATCTGGCCGGGGTGGACACGCTTAGTAGTAGCGTGGGGGTCTCACCTGCGCTACTACTACTTAGTAGTAGTGCCGGTTTTATACCCCTCGCTACTACTATGGCCTATGCCGGGGCATTGTTGGAGACCATTTAGTAGCAGCGCGGGTTTATACCCCTCGCTACTACTATCAACTTAGTAGTAGCGCGGTTTTTATACCCCTCGCTAGTACTAATTAGCAGTAGTGCCCATTTTTAAACCGCGCTACTGATAAACTTCCGTGTATAAGGTTTTTCTTAGTATTGATATAGGGGTGCCCTCCCCCTCGGGCGGTCTCTAGATCGAGCACCCATCCGGTGGCCCTGGCGGTCTAGGGCGTTGATCGGCACTGAGACGGTGTAGTCCAAGATGAATAACTAATTCTCCGTGTTAGTGCATGTCATCGCGAGATGACATATCAAGTCTAGGCCCGTTCTTCGAGATAGTCTATGGGTATCGAGAGGGAATGTGTCCGGTTTGTTCAGGAAGTGCGGGTCCTGTTGCTCCGTTGGCCTAGAAACTTCTCGTGCTCTCAAAGGAGGCCATCGCATGTATATGCTTGGGCCATCCGGTGGCCCCTGCGGTCTAGGAAGTTGACCGGCACCGAGAGACGGGGTAGGCCACGGTCAACAACTGCTGCTTCTCATGTTTATTACTTTACATTCGCTAAAGTTCTCTCTCGGTGCCGGTCTAGGAAGTTGACCGGCACCGAGAGAGGGGGTATGCCATGGTCAACAATTGCTTCTTCTCATGTTTACTAGACCGTTGTAGGCGCGCGTTGCTGCACCCATCTATTTTGGCACTATAATATTATGATGGATGCAACTATATGTAAATGTAGTAGCTTGATGGTGTGATATAACTAAGGGTAATATTTCAATCATGTGATACAATTATCATAGCCATGTTTTTTACCTGGATTTTGAAACCTTAAATTAATATGATTGGGTGTATCTTTGTTATGTTTATTTTGATGCGAGTATGTTAGCTATTGATGTATAAGTTATAAGTTGATTATTAGTTTTTGTAGGATTATGTTAGATGGTAAGAAGGTTGGTACCAGTTTGATTTTGTGGTTCTAAACAACGGAAGAAGGAGGAAACAAGAGAGGCAAAGAAGAAATTGTATGGATTGTTTTTTCAGTAATGTATGGAATACTATAATAGCTGCAGTAAATCGGTCGTAAAAAATTATTCCAACAAAATCGTAACGATGCCCAGCTGGTGAATATCTTAATTGGCAACTCATGTAGCAGAAGACAACCATATGCCGAAGTATATATGCTGTCCGCATTACAGATATAACATAGCTATGCCAACTTCTACTCCTGCTTAGTGAACTTCTGCTTCCGATAGACTGACGGGTGTACCTCCTTCCTACATCCGTCATCATTTTATTTTCAGGTAAGCAAGAGCACTTTTGTTCCCATGGAACATATCGTACAGAATGCTAATCCTGTACGGATATATTCACATGTAACGCTCATTTGTTAGCGACTCATGTGATGATCGACAACTGCTACCTGGATCCATTGACCCCCCCTATAAACATAGAAATGTCATTATTTCTTAAAAGGCACAACAGAAAGCTTTTGCATTTCATGTAAAAGTGACTATCGAATAGATGCAGTGATAAAAAGTACAGAATGTACAAGAAAATTTGTATGGTTGGACACTGTTGTGGCATCTAGAAAATTAGAGGTGGTGCAGGCACATTTCTATGTCTATTTCCTGATATTAAAAATATTATTAATTCATTTATTTCTTTGCAACAACAAAACCACACAAATTCTAAGCTTCCGGATAGTGTTCAGTGCAGCTGTACAAATCAGTTATGTGTGTCAGCGCCATACATCAAGCACCTGTAGCTACTATTGCATATGATGAATCTGCATATATCATACATTTGTAGAAAGCTAGGAACATGAGAGAATTAATACACCACTAAGCATTTGAAAGAAATTTCAAAGATAACTGAGCATAGTCATGTTTGAAGCACGAATGCCTTAACATAGCAAGAGATTACAAGGATTAGTGATTACTCTAAGTTAAACTCTGCACTTTAGCAGAGAATACTGCAGCAAACCAACAAGTGATAGCATTACCAATCTGGGCAACTGCCAAATGCGGGGACTGAAACATTATACTCTCAGGCAACAAATCATTGAAGTTCAAAACAGTGTCTCATCTTCCAAATGGTTAGTCCCTAAAACTTCTAATCTAGCAGAACCAGCCAATCCAGCAGAACCGATATCAAATCTGTCAAGATAGAGAACATGCATTAATTTTGTAGTACAGAGAACAGTATCAAAAAGCAAATCTAGAATCATTAGATGAATAATTAGGGGGAATGGGGAGGTATGAACAAGGGACAACAGGAAGAACAATAAAGATGAATTACCGATCTATATTTCTCCTATGGCTGCCAGAGAAGGTTCTGCGTAAGCGAGGGGAGTGAGGAAGGACCAGCAGGACGATGGATATTATATAGACCCCTGTGGACGGGAGGAAGAGGTGAATCGACATTGGTAACTGACCTTCAATTATCGGCCAACGGAGAGTGCGCGCATCGATTGACATTTAGTGGACCCTGATTTATTTCCTCAATCAATCGACGGCGATTCAACTCCAAACAACAATCGATGGTTCGCCGCTCTGCCATTGCTCCATTGAATTCCCGGTGACGCGACCTGACGGACGGTTAGATGCACCTTTCATCGCCCAACGCCCGGTGGAATCGCTCGACAAGCCGACCCCCCGATGCGAGCCACCAGCGCCCAGCGTCGGCCGCCACGCGAAAGTTGCCCATGGGGGCCGCAATGCGAAACGGTTGCTGAAAGAATTGACAGTTTTTATTTTTATAAGGTAAACCATGTAGGAAGGCTACTAAAGGCCCATCGGGCCGAATTTCACCAGAGACGCCGAAAAAAGCGGCCAGAGCAGCGGCCCTGGACGGTTCATGCTGGATAATAGCGAACTAAGCCTGATTAGTGCGATTCACAACAAATCTGACGATTGAGAATGCCCCAAGTTGATGATCCGACGGCTGAAAACGCTAATGGTCTAAGAGGGCAGGAAAAGTGCTCAGTTATAATGTATTTACATTATTTTACACTCTTTAAAGTTCACTCTCGGTGCCGGTCTAGGAATTTGACCGGCACCGAGAGAGGGGGTAGGCCACGGTCAACAACTGCTTCTTGTCATGTTTTTCACTTTACACTCTTTAAAGTTCTCTCTCAGTGCTGTTCTAGGAAGTTGACTGGCACCGAGAGAGGGGGTAGGACACGGTCAACAACTGCTTCTTCTCATGTTTTTTACTTTACACTCTTAAAAGTTGAGTTTTCAACAAATCTAACCCAAAAAGCATATATTATATCTATTAGTGCATCAAAAGTGTTTTATAGAAAAAATTCATCAAACGCCATGGAATTTTCAAACTTTGGTCGTAAAAACATATGAAATATCTGATACAAAAAAGAGAGTGCTAAACAAAAACTCAAAGAGAAGGAAAACAAAAATTAGAGCAGTTGTTACCGAGGGTTGATTATCGGCTCTCAGTAATGGCCAATTTTTCCGAGAGACCCTCTCGGTAAAGCATCTAACCTAGATCTTAACTGTTCCCCTTTCTTTCTATCTTCATTCTTCTCCTTCTCTGTTTCCTGCGCCACCGCCGCCGCCGCCACCAACTACCGTCCTCTACCGCCACCAACTACCGCCGCCACCCCTCTTCCACCGCCCCCAACTACGGCCACCGCCAACCCCTCCACCACACCAACTGCGGGCACCGCCCCTAAGCTTCATGGCTGGCGGCCGGCACAGCGGTTCTTCGATGCGGACCAAGGACGGCCGCCGCAGCGGAGCTCCTCCAGTAGCGCAGCAGCTGGAGATGCCCCCAGGTTAGTAGAAAACCGGAAAACTTCAGTTTAGGGATCTCAAATTCTCAAAACCAATATCTTATAGCATATTTTGCTTTGGAGGAGTGGCGATTCCACTAGGGGGTTTCAATAGGCTGAAGCCTACCCTCCAAAAATCATATTTCAGCTAAACATGTAACTTGAGAATTATACTGAGGTGTTTAACTTGTAGACTGCAATGAATTTGCTCAGTAGACTTAGAAACTTGATGTTTTGAGCCTACTGTCAGTGTCAAAACCGGTGGATCCCGGGTAGGGGGTCCCGAACTATGCGTCTAGGCGGATGGTAATAGGAGACAAGGGACACGATGTTTTTACCCAGGTTCGGGCCCTCTCGATGGAGGTAAAACCCTACTCCTGCTTGATTGATATTGATGATATGGGTATTACAAGAGTTGATCTACCACGAGATCGAAGAGGCTAAATCCTAGGAGCTAGCCTATGGTATGATTGCTGTATCTTGTAGTTGTCCTACGGACTAAACCCTCTGGTTTATATAGACATCGGAGGGGGCTAGGGTTACATAGAGTCGATTACAAAGAAGGAGATCTACATATCCGTATTGCCAAGCTTGCCTTCCACGCCAAGGAGAGTCCCATCCGGACACGGGACGAAGTCTTCAATCTTGTATCTTCATAGTCCAACAGTGCGGCTAAAGGATATAGTCCGGCTGTCCGGATACCCCCTGATGTAGGACTCCGTCAGTAGCCCCCGAACCAGGCTTCAATGACGATGAGTTCGGCGCGCAGATTGCCTTCGGCATTGCAAGGCAGGCTCTCCTCCAAACTCTGAGTTCCTGTTAAAATAGTGTCCGGCTTCTCATAAATGTTGCGCTTCTCGGCTTCTGCGCCCAATAATGGCCATCTTCCATGTGTCAAGCGAATGCGAGGAGCCATGGCATTTTTACATTTACCACCCTAGCTATGCGAATGAACTGTCTATTAAAGAGACGAGGATTCTCAGATCCAAACCACACCATCCTCTCTCAGCGAGCATTCATTGGAGCGTGCCCAAAAAAATCCATCCCAACATGGCCGGCCAGCGCAGCTCTTGCCCCGGCAGCCCTAAGCCCGGAGATTGGGAGAGGTATTCCATCCCGCACAGCCAATTAGTGAAGCTGCAGACCCAGGGTTTTCTCCCCCCAGCGTATATGTTCCCGGTCCGAGCCGGGCTCGCCGCCTATAATGGCGGGGAGCAAGCGAGAGCTTTCCCAACCCCTCTATGGGAGAGCGGGTATGCCTAGTCCCTTATTTGTTAAGGGGACTCAGATTTCGAATCCATCCGTTTCTCCGAGGGCTCCTGGATTTCTACGGCCTCCAGTTGCATAACCTCACCCCTGCCTCCATACTGCATATCGCTGGTTTCGTATCCCTTTGCGAACTGTTCTTGGGCTGCGAAGCTCATTTCGCACTGTGGAAGAAGTTGTTCTGCCTAGTGCCCTGTACACAGAGGGGATTAATATATCAAGTGGGCGGAGCCAAAGTATGGCGCATCACCGGGACCGGATACCTATCCGGTACCCCGAAGAAGACGTCCGAAGACTGGCCTTCAGAGTGGTTTTATATGGAGCACGTCGCCCTTCCAGATCCTATTCAGATCGGCCTTCCCGAGTTTGATGACGCTCCCCTGAAGAAGCGCCTGAGCTAGCGGCCACGGAGCCCTCAGGAAGAAGATGATAGAGATGTCCTTTACCTGATGGGACAGATAAAGGTATTGGCTAAATCAGGACTGACCATAACCGAGGTTATGTCAATATGCATTATGCGGGGGGTGCAGCCACTTCAATATCGAGGCCACCGCATGTGGGATTTCAACGGGGAAGATGATGCCACCCGTTGCGGCCGCAAGGGGCCGGTTTCGCCTGCTGCATTAGCAAAAATCTTGTACGGTCTGTACAAGGGAGAGGAAGAAGAGTTCCTCCGCATCAAACCACAGGATGGATTCTCCATGTACAACCCTCCGAGATGGGTAGGCCGCCACTTTTTATGCCCACTAATTCCGTACTTCTGCAGTTTAAATATTTTACCTTGCAATTTCATTCGCAGGAGCCGCGTAAGGCTGTAAGGGGGTCAACAGCCAACCTCCACAACCAGAGGATCCTGAGCGGTTCCTCGAACCCGGCCTCAAAGAGCACCCGGACATATTCGTGGAGCTGATTGATAGGGTATTCTACCAATTGAGCTACGATGACGCCATGGTGGCTATTATAGCCGACTACCCTGGGCTACTCCCAGCCTCGCAGGAAAATGAGACCAGAGTACCAACCTTTGAAAATGATTTTCTTTTACACCCTCCGCCTACCGTATACAAATGGTGTTTTATAGGGAAGGCCCTCGGGACGCCCTGCCGAGCCCGCGGCGATTCGCCAACAAGGGGCCCCAAAGCCGGACATGATAAAAAGGAAGGCAGTTCGGACGGAGACGCCGGCGCTGAGGTATGATGCAACACCTTACTGCGCAGTTTTCTTTTTTTTAAAACATACTAACACCCGTATTTCCTAGAAGAAAGAATGCTCACCGGACTATATCCGGAAAGGTCGCCGATCACGCTTCTACTAGTCGGGCTCTAGGGCCGGAGACAGAAGCGGAGGCTAACACGAGGCGCGCGCCGGATGCTCCTCCGACAGAGGATGCAGATAAAATGTCCGCCACAAATTCCAAAGTGGAGAGCGCCATGAATCACAGGCGTTGCCAGGCCGTGCTCCGCGACGCTTGTTTCTCCCAAGAGGCTTTTGATGCCTTCAACTCGGGAGACGCGTACCTCCGTGCAGCTCAAAATTGTCTATCCAGAGCCACGGAGCAGTATGTAAAGGATATACGGGTAAGAAAATTTGATGATTATACGTAGCAGTAGCCCCTGAGACTTGAAATAGTTAGAATAACTGATTTAAGGATCATTTATTTTGCAAGTTCTTACACAGAAGAATACCCAATTGTCTCATGAGCTTGAAGAGTGCAAGGACCAGCTTCAGGCCGCACTTGCCGCAGAAGAGGAGTCCAAGAAGACCCCCGCTGGTAACACATGTTTCAAAGTATGATAGGTACTATATAGAGTGCGGTATGCCTGCAAATCTGACAATAAACATTGCAGATGACGCCGGAGTGAATTCGGATGAGCAACATGTCGTACGCCGGCTAAAGGCCGGCGAGCGCGTGCTTACAAAAGTTAGGCAGGAGAAAAACAATCTCCAGGATGCCAATACCCAGCTGAGCGTGGAACTAAAGGACGTTCGCGCCCAACTATCGGACTCTCTGAAGGAGAATAAGCGGCTTCGATGCGGCATTTTCAGTAAGTGCTTTTGCGAACTTGTTAAAATGAGTTCGGCGAAGAAGCCAGCTAACAGAGTAATGTCTGTAGGTGTGCTGACAGGTCGTCCCGCGGATGAGATGCACGGGTCTGCGGGTGATCTTCTACTAGAGCTCTCACAACTGCACGAACAAGTTCGGCAGGTGATGCAAGGCATTGCCCAGGCCTTGTGGCCATCCGTCTCCCTACCCAAAGGCCTTGGAGAGGTTGCGGAGAAGCTCAAGGGAGCACAGCGGCGCTTCCAATTATGAAAGATATCGGCCTGACGCCAGGTGCCAGGGAAGCCTGGGCCATGGTGAAGACGCGGTATACCAAGGCTGACCCAAACCACATGGCCGAGGTCGGACCTCTGGGGCCTGATGGGAAAGAGATCCCCATTAGCTTAGTGTATGGGCAAGTAGAATTAGCCGCAAAATATTCCCAACAGGATTGTAGGCCGGACAGCCTACTGGATGGTATAGAAGAGAAATTTAGTCAGTCTAAATGACTATGTAATGAAGGTGACATGTATAATGCCTTCTAGCCGGATTGTAGATCATTTGTCATGGCGGACCTTTTCGCTTCAAACTCGGGACCCGATAGTCTGGAGTGTATCCGAATACCCGCTTAGTTATATAAGATCGGGGAATGCGTGGAAACCAGGCGTAGGGGTCATTAGTGCTTGAACAGACAAGTGCCCAACTAGTTATGTTATATTACATGGGTAGTAAGAAACATCTTCCAGGGAGAATAGTTCCGCTAAGGGTTCCTTTCCCTGGGTACGCATGCCCTAAAGTGCATGTCCGGACTGCGAAAAAGAAATGCAGAAAAAGAAACATCTGGGGGCACATATGGAAAATAAATAGAAATCATCTTTTGTTCACTGACCGAATATTCCCTTAAGAACCCTAGCTTTCGGCTTCACCCAGTCTGAGGTACACATCCGGCTGATCCGGCAGTAACAATCGCAGAGGTGCTCCCCTTAAGCCCTAGCCGAATTAACGGGAACGTAGGGCATAAATACAAGAGCCAGGCAACCCAGCTTGGCCAAAACTTAAGTCATCTCGATGCATATAATGGCGAAGAAAAGGTACATGCGGAAGAATAATGCATGTGCAGGGCATAAAGCCCGGATAAGGAATAATGAGCGCGCATGTGTATTAAGCCCCCAGGTATAATGAGCACGGATAGCGCGTCAATAGTGTGCAGGCAAGGCACGAGTTGGCCCTTGAAGGCCTTGGGAAAGGAGAATGGGAAGAAAGAAAGAAAAAAACAGATAATGTGTATGTAAAAAATGGAGAGAGGAAGGAGATGAACATAGAGTCCGGCACTAGGCGTAGAATCTTCAGAGCCTGGCTGCGTTCCATGGGTTCGGCTCAAGTCGATTATCCGATGCATCCCGCAGACGATACGCTCCGCCGGTCAGAACTTGGTCAATAATGAAGGGACCTTCCCATTTGGGCTCGAGCTTGTTCTTTTTCTTCTCCGGCAGGCGTAGAACTACTTCGCCAACGTTATAAGTTTTGGCCCGTACTTCTCTGCTTTGGTATCTTCAAGCCTGTTGCTGATAGAATGCGGAACGGGCTTTGGCCACGTTGCGCTCCTCCTCCAGGGTGTCCAGACTGTCCTGCCGATCGAGCTCGGCTTCCCTTTCTTCGTACATATGCACTCGAGGTGAGTCAAGAGTTATGTCGCAGGGCAGAACCGCCTCAGCGCCGTACACCATAAAGAAGGGTGTGTATCCGGTAGTGCGATTCGGCGTGGTCCGCAGCCCCCAGATTACGGAGTCGAGCTCCTCTACCCAGTGCGTGTTAGATTCCTTTAGGGACCGCACTAATCTGGGTTTGATGCCGCTCATGATAAGACCATTTGCTCGCTCCACTTGACCGTTAGTTTGTGGGTGATAGACAGAAGCATAATCGAGCTTGATGCCCATGTTGCTGGTCCAGAGTTTTAACAGGTTTGGCTTCTATCCATTTGGTGAATTTATGCTGTGGGGGATGCCATAACGGTGTACAACCCCAGATATGAAGTTTATCACCGGTCCAGATTCGGTCGTTTTAACAGGTTTGGCTTCTATCCATTTGGTGAATTTATCCACCATGACCAGTAAGTATTTTTTCTTATGGGTTCCCCCTTTAAGGGGTCCAACCATGTCAAGCCCCCAGACCGGGAAGGGCCAGGTAATGGGGATTGTTTGGAGGGCGGTATGTGGCATATGGCTTTGGTTTGAAAAAAGCTGGCAACCGATGCAGCATTGGACCAGGTCCTGTGCATCTGCCCGGGCCGTCGGCTAATAAAATCCAGTACGGAAGGCCTTGCTTACAAGGGCCCGGGCTGCGGCGTGATGGCCGCCGAGTCCGGCATGGATTTCTACAAGAAGCTTCCGCCCTTCCTCTTCGGAGATGCACCTTTGAAGGACTCCGATAGTGCTTTTCTTGTAAAGCTCTCCCTCATGGACCCTTTAGGATTTAGATCGCCGCACTATGCAGCGTGCCTCATTTTGGTCTTCGGGAAGTTCCTGCCTAGTTAGGTAGGCCAGGAATGGTTCAGTCCACAGGGTGATGATGGCCATTATTACGTGGGCTGAGGGTGTTATTTCGGTGGCAGGGCCTCCGATTATGTCAGAGTTTTCGGTATCGGGCATTGTGGCTGGGTCCGGATTATTGTTACCGGCATCCCCTTGCCATACGACGGAGGGCTTAAACAGCTTCTCCAAGAAGATGTTGGGTGGGACCGCGTCGCGTTTTGCGCCGATGCGGGCGAGGATATCCGTCGCCTGATTGTTTTCCCGAGCTACATGGTGGAATTCAAGCCCCTCGAACCCAGCTGACATCTTGAGTACGGCGTTGTGATAGGCCGCCATTTTCAGATCCTTAGCATCGAAATCTCCATTTATTTGGGATATTGCGAGGTTCGAATCCCCACGCACCTCCAGGCGTTGAATGCCCATGGAAACTGCCATCCGAAGACCATGTAACAGGGCCTCGTATTCGGATGCGTTGTTGGAGTCTATATACATTATCTGGAGTACGTATTGAACTGTATCTCTGGTTGGGGATATCAGGACGACACCAGCCCCCAGACCAGCCAGCATTTTGGAGCCGTCGAAGTGCATGATCAAATTGGAGTATGCGCCGTACTCATTAGGGAGTTCGACTTCCGTCCATTGGGCGACAAAGTCAGCCAATACTTGTGACTTAATGGCTCGCCGGGGTTTGTATGTTATGTAGAATGGGAGGAGCTCAATGGCCCATTTGGCAATCCGGCCCGTGGCGTCGCGGTTGTTTATGATATTGTTAAGTGGCACTTCCGAGGCTACTGTGATTGAACACTGTTGAAAGTAGTCTCGCAGCTTCCGGGATGCCATGAATACCGCGTAGGCTATCTTTTGATAATGCGGGTACCGTGATTTGCATGGAGTTAGGAAAGTGGATACATAATATACCGGCTTTTGAAGGGGGTATTTGTGTCCGTCCGTTTCTTGTTCGACGACGAGCATTGCGCTTACAACCTGATGAGTTGCCGCGATTTACAACAGCATTGGTTCGCCGATGTTTGGTGCAACCAGGATTGGGTTGGTTGCCAATATGGCTTTTATTTCTTCCAATCCGGCTGTGGCGGCGTCCGTCCACTCGAAGTGTTCGGTGCGCCAAAGCAGGCGATAAAGAGGTAATGCCTTTTCTCCTAAGCGGGAGATAAAGCGGCTTAGATCCGCCATGCATCCAGTTAATTTCTGGATTTGTTTGAGGTCCATTGGGATAGCCAACTGTGACAGAGCTCAGATTTTGGCCGGATTTGCTTCGATTCCTCTACTGGAGACAATGAAGCCCAGTAGCTTTCCGGCCGGTACGCCGCAAACGCATTTTTCCGGATTGAGCTTGATGTCGTATGTTCGGAGGTTGTTTAATGTGAGCCTCAAGTCGTCTATTAGAGAGTCGCGTGTTTGGTTTTAACGACCACATCATCTACGTATGCCTCCACTGTTTTGCCGATCTATTTTTCCAAACATGTCTGAATCATGCGCTGATATGTCGCGCCGGCGTTTTTGAGCCCAAAAGGCATTGTGTTGAAACAGAAGGGGCCGTATGGTGTGACGAATGTCGTTGCGGCTTGGTCGGACTCCGCCATCTTGATTTGGTGGTAGCCGAGTATGTGTCGAGGAAACACAATGAATCGTGTCCTGTGGTAGCATCGATAATTTGGTCGATGCGGGGGAGGAGGAAGGGATCCTTTGGGCAGGCCTTGTTGAGGTCCTTGAAATCGACACATAGGCGGCAGGATTTGTCCTTCTGTGGTACCATCACCAGGTTTGCTAGCCAGTACGGATGTTTTGTTTCTCTAATGAATCCGGCCTCCAATAACTTGGTAGTTCCTCTCCCATAGCTTGTCTCTTGGGTTCAGAGAAACGTCGAAGAGCCTGCTTGACCGGCTTGAATCCTTTTAGGATATTAAGGTTGTGTTCGGCTAGCCTGCGTGGGATTCCTGGCATATCTAAGGGATGCCAGGCGAATATGTCCCAATTCTCGCGCAGGAACTCTCGTAGTGCGGCGTCAACAACGGGGTTTAACTGTGCCCCGATGGAGGCTGTTTTTGTAGGGTCCGTTGGGTGGACTTGGAATTTGACTATTTCATCCGCTGGTTTAAAAGAGGTGGACTTGGATCTTTTGTCAAGTAGCACGTCATCCCTATCCATGGTGGCACCTGCAAGGGCTTCGGATAATGCCTCGAGGGCCAATGCGGCTATTTTGTTTTCAACACAGAGTGCTGTGTCCGGACAACTAGCGAGAGTGATGATTCCGTTGGGTCCGAGCATCTTGAGCTTCATGTACCCGTAATGGGGTATAGCTTGGAAGATCGTGAACGCCTCCTGCCCTAAAAGGGCGTGGTATCCGCTACTGAACGGGGCCACTTGGAATGTAATTTCTTCGGACCTATAGTTCTCCAGCGTGCCGAATACCACATCTAGTGTGGTTTTTCCTGCACAGCGTGCTTCCTGACTTGGGATGATTTCTCTGAAGTTGTGCTGCTTTGGTTAATGTTGCTCCAGTCTATTTCCATTTTTTGAAGGGTTTCCTCATAGATGAGATTTAATCCACTACCGCCGTCCATGAGTACTTTGGTGAGTCAAAAGCCGTCCACAATTGGACTGAGGACCAGTGCAGCTGGTGCCCGGGCTGTTCGGAATTTAGGTTCATCACTCACATTGAAGGTAATAGCCGTGTCACTCCGTGGATTTATAGTTGCCACATGGCAGATTTCGGCAAGGTTGCGGAGGCTTCGTTTGCGCCTATTATTTGATGCGAAGGTCTCAAACACTGTTAATACCGTATTATTATCCCCGGGATGGTGCTCTGTGGCATCTGGGATGAGAAGATCCTCACCACTTTTGGCCACCTGCCGGAGTACCCAACATGCTCTAAGGCTGTGTGTTGGTATGGTATCTGTTGTACTATGAATTTTGCAGGGTCTGTTGAGCCATCCCTCCAATACGGTTCTGCGCCCTGTAGAGGGTTTTTGCTTCTTTGTGATTGGCTCAGGTGTCTTATGATAGTGCACCCTTTTACTTCGGACTGGGTGTATATTTGGAGCCGGATTATCCCAAAATTTTGTTTCGGTTTTCCAGGCGGTTTCCATCAGGATGATTGTTTGGAAGCCCTAGTTGACATGTGGTGTGACCCAGCATGGCAGGCGCAGCATGTGGAGAAGGGAAACGATCGAGCCAAAATGACAGGCCAGGCTCATGTCCACGGGTGCCAGAACCTAACCGCTCTCAAGCAACGCATGGTATGTTGATTAAGATGTTAAATTTTTCGCACGGTGCATCTTGGTTAATTAAACTTGATGGTTAATTTTGTAGGAGGCGAAGGTTGGTTGCCCGGTCCACATCCTGGAAGCCTGGAAAGAAGGCCACAAGGAGAAGGACAGCGCCGAGTTCTGCAGCGAGTCGGCGGAGGAGAAGTGGGAGACCTTCAAAGAGGTCTGCCAGGAGGTGCACGGGCAGGAAGCCGAACCTACGTCCAAGCCCCTTGATCCTGAGCTTCTCATCATTGCTGGCCAGGGGAAGTGCCACGGCCACCACCTCCTTTGCAACGGGGCGATCGACACCTCCTCGCATCGCAAGCTGCACGACATACGCGCGTCGAGCACCAGCTCAACTCCGTCCATATGGAGTCGCCCAACCGCCGCATAACATGAGATAGCGCATCTCAAGGCTAGCATCCTAATCTTTCATTTATGTCCATGCCTTGAAATAGCACCATTCCAACCTATATGAGCCTAATGCCATGTTACATGATTTAATGGCGTAGTGGGCTATTGAAGAGGAGCAAAGGCGGAAGGCTGAGCAGGAGTCAAGAGAAAAGAAACGGGCCGACACTAACAATATGTTGAAGCTGCTTGAGGATCAACTACACGTAGAACATTGTCTAAACTAGAGTAGAAGATTCATTACATAGGGACGAACCACCCTCACGTGACTCTACTCTTATAGGTTCTTATGCAATCTCGAAGCAGTGCAAGTGATGCCCCTCCTCCTCCTCTGGAATGTTAACCCGATGGCCTCTCCTCCTCCAGATGATCTATATATGAACAAGTTTACTTCTATTGTGACGTGCACGTGTTTTGCAAGTAGTGACAATATGTATGAATTTGCGACTTGTGTGTGACGTCTACTAGGATAATACATTCGACTTGTGTGTGACAGTATGTGGACTATCCCTAATTATGCATATATATGTGGACTAGATCAAATTATGCCTATATATGATCAAATTATGCCTATATATGTGTGGACTACTCCAAATTGCACTGTATTGTTTTTATCTGCAGGATCAGAAAAGAAATAGCTTAACAGCAGAATGGATGGGAAAGATTTCCGAGAGCAACACTCGGAAAACGATATACTACCGAGAGCACCTCTCGGAAAATTGGTCGTCAGGGAGACACTACTGTTGTTCCACATCTTTTCCGAGAGCGGCTCTTGGAAAACAAGGCGAGCATTGCCGAGAGGAGCTCTCGGCACAGATATGTAAACTGTCAGCTACCATGTGGGCCACATTGTCCTACTGGTCAGGAGAATTGCCAAGAGCAGCTCTCGGCAAAGATATCGTCATTTTTTTCAAAAATATTTAGCAAATTATTTGGAACTTTTACTAATAAATGTGACCAGTGGGACCACATGTCAGTTAGAAAGAACACACACAAAAAAGAAAATAGGATGTGGCATATACTTTGCCGAGTGTCGTCTCGCGGGTCTCGGTTATGTAGGCAGTAATGGACGGAGCCGTCAGTTGCGAACGGGCATGCCACGTGGCTCCTCTTTGCCGTGGGCGGCTCTCGGCATCTGCCGGGTTTGCCGTGCAGTGCCTCTTTGCCGTGAGGCAGTGACGGCAAAGAAGGTAGTTTGCCGTGAAGCTAGGTTTGCTGAGAGTGACTCTCGGCGTTGTTTTCTTTGCCGGGTGTCCGTGTTTTAGCACTCGGCGAAGAGCATGACACCCGGTGTACGTGTAAATTCCAGTAGTGAATGCTACTGACACATACCCAAACCACTCAAAAGACTCATAAAGGGCCTCCACAGTATTGCCCTATGCAAGGTAGTAATGAAAAAACAAAAAAAATGACATAATGATGAATCCTATACATGTAAGATTACGAGAACCAAGAAATAACCTAGTGACAACTGACAACATGAGAGAAGCCCTTGACACACATACAAACCATATGATAACTAGTGGAGTAACTTAAATATGATGCACTATGCAATTGAGATAGACATTAGGTAGGGGCATTACATCTTGCATAAATTTCTTGCAAATGGGACAGATCTCCTTGCTGAGAGTTGCCGAAAACATCATGACCTGCTTATCATGAGGTGTCTGTCGTGGGAGTAAGTCTGACAATAGAATAGGGGGTATGTATGACCTGCTTATCTTCAGGCCCTTCGCGGAGGAAGTAACAGCCCTACGTCTCGGTGCCCGGATGCTTGGTCGATTGGATTATGCATGAAGTTACAGGGGGTGCGAACCCTTGTCCCCGAGGAGGGGGTGGCTTATATAGAGTGCGACAGGACCCCAGCTAGCCCCCATTACATAGGGTTCAATTTAGATACATTATAACTGAGCACTTTTCCTGTCCTCTCAGACCATTAGCGTTTCCAACCGTAAGATCATCGTTTTGGTACATTTTTGGCCATTGGATTTCCACTTAATCCCGCTTTGACTTGCTATGTTCGCTACAATTGAGAGGTTTCCTTGCTGGGCCGCTATTCTCGTGACAATTTTAGCTGCCTGGTTTAAAATTGGGCCTAATGGGCTTCTACGAGTGTCCTCCTGTGCATCCTAGAAAAATATACACTCCTCACACCACCCTCCTTTCGTCTCCATCGTGTGGCGGCTGAAGAGACCTAGGTCAGGTGACGCCGCCGCCACCATGTTCTCCGTCTCGCAGCTCATCTCGTCGTCGTCTTTCTGCGCAAGATTCGTTTTGGTTCCCTTCTAAATCTACTACAAATCTTCGATTCCCCTGCGACCCTTGACTGCATCTTCTTCAAGCTCGACTCCCTGCAACTCTCCCAGCGACTTCGTCTTGCCGCCCTCGGCCTCACCATCATCTGATGCAGGGGAGTGATACCGCCACCTCCATCTCCCCTTTCCCTGCCTCTGAACCCAACTGAGAAGAAACTCATCTCTTCCCCTCTCCAGGTCATCCTCTGTCAGGACCCCGACTCGATGTCACATCGATCTAGCCGGTAACACTTCATATCACTTTGCGGCCTCACGCACGGTATTCCCACGGGTGTCGCCTTACCTTTGCCCGGGACCGTTTGCGCCTTTTGGCTCACGTATATGATAGTGTCGCTAGCATCCATATGATAAAGAGCCCGGGCTGACATGACTAGTCGTAAACCCAAAGTGGCACAGACTTACAGGGACAGGCATCCATGACCCAGCTTCGAACGTGTCGGTCATCAGCAAGTGGGTCCGGGCTGTAGCACTGGGCTAGCAGGACTCCGGTAAACCGGGCTGTAGCGGGCTAACAGGACTCCGGTACTCAAAGCGTGACATTTCCCCGAAGGGACAGACACAGGAACGAAGAAGGACACATGCCGGCCAGCCTAAGTGTTCCAGAGCAGTAGCAAGCTACCATGGCTCAGCGGTAACACTAGGAGACATTTCCCGGTAAGAGAGGCTACTAAAGATAAACAACTAGATAGTCAGATCCCACACATACCAAGCAGGACCCCGACTCGATGTCACATCGATCTAGCCGGTAACACTTCATATCACTTTGCGGCCTCACGCACGGTGTTCCCACGGGTGTCGCCTTACCTTTGCCCGGGACCGTTTGCGCCTTTTGGCTCACGTATATGATAGTGTCGCTAGCATCCATATGATAAAGAGCCCGGGCTGACATGACTAGTCGTAAACCCAAAGTGGCACAGACTTACAGGGACAGGCATCCATGACCCAGCTTCGAACGTGTCGGTCATCAGCAAGTGGGTCCGGGCTGTAGCACTGGGCTAGCAGGACTCCGGTAAACCGGGCTGTAGCGGGCGAACAGGACTCCGGTACTCAAAGCGTGACATTTCCCCGAAGGGACAGACACAGGAACGAAGAAGGACACATGCCGGCCAGCCTAAGTGTTCCAGAGCAGTAGCAAGCTACCATGGCTCAGCGGTAACACTAGGAGACATTTCCCGGTAAGAGAGGCTACTAAAGATAAACAACTAGATAGTCAGATCCCACACATACCAAGCATTTCAATAGCATACACACAATATGCTCGATATGTGCAGATACAACATGGCATCACAACATGACTCTACGACTCAAGTAATTTATTCAATAGGCTCCGAGGAGCGAGACATTACAAACATGGGTCTCATGACCCAACAATCAAGCATACAAGTCAAAGCACAAGCGGAAGCTATCATGTCTGAGTACAGACATCTATAAATGAAAAAGGCTGAGAAGCCTGACTATCTATCAGATCCTGCCGAGGGCACAAGATCGTAGCCGAGGTATCAAACTAAACGTCGAAGTCCACGTGGAACTACTAGTGAGACTGAAGTCTCTCTGCAAAAACATAAAATAGGCAAACGTGAGTACAAATGTACCCAGCAAGACTTACATCAGAACTAACTACATATGCATCATTATCAACAAAGGGGATGGTGGGGTTTAACTGCAGCAAGCTAGCTTTGACTCGGTGGCTATCCTAAACTACGACTGCAAGCGACTCTTTTGAGGTGGCGCACACGAGTCCACATATTCACCATATCAATACACCACTATGGATCCGCTCCCGTCTCCCTACGAGAATGCCATCCATAGCACTCACGCTTATCTTGTGTATTTTAGGGTATCCACTTTCACTTGTCTATGAACTGATATAAGCAATCCAGAAGTCCTTTACCGCGGACACGGCTATTCGAATAGATGATGATAACCCTGCAGGGGTGTACTTCTTCATACATGTTTCCACCACTTAGCGTCTGCACACGACATGTGCTCGGCGGACTTCAAGCGAAAGCCGACGTGGGTGTAGACCACGACCTACCTAAACACTCAAGTCTCTAGTCCAGGTTTATCGCCTATTCGGGTTCCATCCATGAGGAGATCCGGCCGGAGTTTCGCTCACAGCCCCAAACGATGTGAACAGGGTTCCGTGACACCAAACGGGCGCCCGGTATACCCGGCCACGTGCCTACCGCATCACAGCCCACCCCTACGGTCAGCGCTGTCCACGGCCTCCAGCATACTACAAACACCAGAAACTACTTGCAACTCCTGGACAGAGGACTAGGGTGATTAAGAAGTCGAGCGGGGTCATATTTCAGGGCCCAATGTATGGTAGTAACTGAATCATGGATCACAAACACAGAACTCAGTTCCTGAGGACGGCTACAATGAGACAACCCACCATGTACTCCTACATGGCCTCTCACCGCTACCTTTACCAAATCGTGTTCACACACTTAGCTCACACACAATAGGACATGTTCACACACCTCTGATTCATCCCGGATGAATCAGACCTGACTCAACTCTAAGCAGTAGCAGGCATGACAAACAAACATGAATGAATAGGCACAACAGGGCTCAAACAACTCCTACTCATGCTAGTGGGTTTCATCTAATTACTGTGGAATGACAGGTCATGCAGAGGATAAAGGGGTTCAACTACCGCAGCAAGTAACAGATGAATCGATGTTGTCCTAATGCAGTAAAAGAGAGCAGGAGCGAGAGAGTAGGATTGTATCGGAATGAACAAGGGGGTTTTGCTTGCCTGGCACTTCTGAAGATAACATTGAGTCTTCATCAGTGTCAACGATCACATCATCGGTACACGTCTATCGAGAGGGGACAAATACCGGCAAACACAGAAAAGACACGATCAATGCAATGCACAATATGATGCATGCTATGACATGGCAATATGAATGTGTTTTGGGCTAATGCACCTAAAACCAGATTAAATGAAGTTGGTTTGAATACAAGATTCAAATTCAAACTCCGTATGTGGTTATTCAAATGTCATTCACTTCATTTGCCCTAAACAGTAGTGATAAGTTGTTCTAACATGCATGAAAATGGTACAGATGGATTCCTTGAATTTTTCTGATAATTTTTCATATATAATTTATTTAATTTGGAGCTACGGTTAATTTTCTATGATTTATTGAAGTTTTAGACATTTTCTGGAATTTTCTGATTATTTAGAATTAAAACAATTCCAGGAAATTAATTATAACATCAGCACTGCGTCATGCTTGCGTCAGCAAGTCAACAGGGCTGCCCCGGGTCAAACCTGACCAGTGGGGTCCACTGGTCAGTGACACAGGGACTAATCCCGCGTTGACCCGGGCTGGTTAGCTCTGACTAAGCCCTGGGGCCCACTGTCAGTGGCCTAGGGGGTTGGTTAGCGGGGGTAGTTAGGCCCTAATGACTGGCCACGTCGGCTCCTGCCGGAGTTTCGCCGGCGGCGACCATTAGCGCGGCGGCGAGAGTGGTTTTGGCCACTCCGGCGACCAAATGGGCCGCGGAGGGCATCTAGGAGGAGCTGGGGACGAGCCGAAGCTCCTGGTGGAGTCAGTTGCACTCGGGGCGGCCGGAATCGGTGCCGACGGCGAGCGAGGCGGCGGCCGGAGCTCGGGTGAGCTCGGAGTCGGCGTTAGGGAGCACAGCACGAGGGGCTGGGGCGTGCTACGGACTCCTGGGGGTGCTCTGAGTACGCCTGCGTGCTCGGTTTGAACGGAGGTGAACCAAAACGACGACGGCGACAAGTCCGGCGCCGGTGAGGTCTCGGTCTCGACGGAACTATGGCCTAGGGCTCGCAAACACGAGGGGAGAGAGAGGGGGTCTGCACAGAGGCTCACCGCGGAGCTGTAGGGAGGGTCAGTGGGCTCGGGGGCGCGCCGGAGTGGCCGAATTCGACGGAGAACGGCGCCGGGCCGAAGCTTGGGAATGATGACGATGGCGGCTGCTCGGGGCCCTTCCGGTCACGTGGCTCGGTGAGGGGGTTGGCGACGAGGTGCAGGAGCTCGGGAGCACGTCGGAGAGGGGAGGGGGTGGCCGCGGTCATGGCTACGGCGAGCGGCGCTCCCAGGTGCGTTCGGGGATCACAGGAAGAGAGGGAAAGAGAGAGCCAGGGGAGGGGGAGCGGTCCAGAGGGAGTGAGAAGGGCCAGGGGTTGCGTGGCGTTGCGGACGGAGTCCAGGGCGACGAGAGGAAGCAGGAGGTGGCCGAGGCAGCGTCGGCGCTCGCCACCGAGCTGCTTCGGTGCGAGGGGAGGAAGAAGACAAGGGGAGGAGGTGGGCCGGGCCTGCGCAGGTGGGCTGCACAGTGTTGGGCTGTGGGTGGCTGCTAGGTAAGGTCCAGGTAATTTCTGTGTTATATTTTTCTGTTCTGTTTTGTTTTTATTTAATTCTTTTGCCACTGTTTTCAAATTTAAACAAATTCAAAACAGTGCCAAATATCCTCTGAATAATTTATGTTGCTAGATGGACTTTTCCAAAAAGCTCATAAAATATTTCAGGGGTATTTGAAATTATATTCTAATTATATGAATATAACTCAAATTCAAATAGCTAAAGATTTAAATCCAAAGTCCCAAGAATAAATCCTTAAAAATGTTCAATATTTTGGTTGGGACCAGAACCCTTACCAAAAATTATCAAACATTTAAGAGGAGCACTTTGGAGCAATGAATGAGATTTCCAGTGTTTTTGCCCCTCTTTTATTTAGGGTTTTGAGGCTTCCAATATTCCTCAATTCAAGTTTCAAAAATATAGACATGATGCACACATGAAGCTAACCTAGAGCAATGCCAGAAGCTAGGGATGTGACAACTCACCCCCACTAAACAAGAATCTCGTCTCGAGATTCAGGCGTAGGGTAGGCTGAAGGGGAAACGCAAACTAGTATAATCTTCACGATCCAGGGTGCACTTCAGTTGAACGTTGATTCATTCACCATCATTGTCTTGAAGTCTTGCCTTGAAAAATCCTGTCAACATGACATGGAGGGAAGAAGGAGACTCTAGAAGGGTCGATCTTCTCGAAGATCGAACAACTCACGAAATGAGACATAGGACCATCTCTCGGGTTGAGACACGAGATACACATCAAGAGGGGTGGAAGAAACGGATGACGAAGGTTCACTAGGTAGACAACGATTCCACACCTAAGAAGGTGGTAAACGATTGTCAAGGTGGCGAGGAGTTGGATTGCCATGATACCATAACGATACATCTTAGGGAAGGTGACTCGTAGAGATATCCCCTTAAGTGGCAAAAAGAATTACCTTTGATATAGAGATCATTGAGACTCTCTATATCAGCCTAAGGTAAATCACAGCAATCGATTGGCGGGGTCGGTAGAATGGCATACTCGGACTTGGATGATGTGGATTACCTTGTTGAAGACAACGTAATGGATGAATTTGCTTATCACCGGAAATGGAAGAGACCCATGGTAGAATGGCACATTGGCGGTGCAAGATAGGAACAGAATGCAAATGCTAGGAATGATTCTGGTAACTGGGGAAGAACCCATCAATAGAGAGTGAATTCACTGTTTGAGTAGGTCATAGCATGTCGAGGAAACGGAGAGGATCCCCAGTTAATGCCGAAGATAACACCTAGCGCTTGAGCGTGCTCTCAAGAACTTGAGCATTTCCATATTCATCAAGGTTTTACCAACATCCGTGTCAAGGATCCTGGCAACACAACTTGCTACCATGATGAATGATGATGGATGATGCAGATGCAAAGGAAGATAACACCTTCTCAAATTTCACCCCTGGCGGGGCCAAGGAGATAAAATCTGGATGATCGACCCAGAGACATTTAGCACTCCGCTTCTAATGTTCTCCTTGATGTGCTAGGGTAACCCATTCATAGATATGGTTTGATATCTAGAACATCAAGTAAAGGTCGGACTTCGGGAGCAATAGAATCCATAAGAAACAGTTACGGAGGTAAATCCTACGAAATCCTTATGGGGAGGTGGCCAATTTCATCAATCAAGATATTATAATAACAGGTCTTCCGGCTGGGTGTGTTGGCCACGACATCCACTTTACCGATTATCGCGCGACTAATATTATAATTCTTTGGAAATATTCCAACCATCATATCTGCCTGAGATTCAGATCTGGTTGGTGTCAGGATATTCCAGACTCATCGAGTCTAGGAAGAAAAACGGAAGTTTGCAACACAAATCGACGAGATGACGTTGCGGGATTCTCGGGAGATGAACTACGATAGCAAGCTCCAAAACATGAGCTGGTTCTGCTACAAACATGTGAACACGTTGTCCAAGACAAGCATGCCCACATGGTAGTCTTACAATAAAACACTACCGAGTTCTGGTTGGGAACCATCAGTGAGGATATCGAAGTTCTTTCATAAGTCCGGATTAGCTCTTATGAAGATACTCCTTCTCCTTGAACAAATCAGTCAGTGGCTTGGTGTGCTAGGGATACATATAGATTGAAGGTTGCAAGTCTTCAAATCACAGCATTCTTCGCACGTGTGCATGACTGATTTGGAATGATTCCAAAGAAAGCAACATTGACTTTCTCGAATCCACGGCGGCAACTTGCATCAGATGCACATGAACTGGAGGAAGTCACTTCTTACATCCGAACATATGCTTCATGAACTAGCATGAACAAATGCTTTCAAAAGTTTCCAACACTAGCTTAATGTTCAACAAAATCATGGAGGAGATAAGGATGTTGTCAATGGGCTCAACAACAATTCATCCGGGTTTCCTTTTAAAAGGAATTCCATAGTTAAGTGAACACGGTGATAGCATTGGTCAGACCCAAAGGATATAATGGTGTATGCTCGAGGGATCAACCACGAGTAAGACAACATTACGAACATCGTTGGTTCCGACTTGATTTGACGATAGCCCACACTCAAATCAAAGGATTAATAAGACAATAGGTCCAGCAATTGATCACAAGGACCAATCGATGAAGATATCATCTTTCTTCAACACACACTACACAAGAATATCCCTTTGGAACGAACTAAGTCAGGCAAGCTTTTATCTTCCAACTCTCCAAGTTGTTGTCCAGCTTAACCAACTAGCTCAGGGATATCTAACACCGATTCTTGGAAAGAAGGTGGTTCATAAGAAACCAACTTGATCACGGGCTCAACATAGCGGTCAGGTGATAACCCGGTAACACCTCCAAGAAGATATTTGGAAAGTCACGAACCACCAGTATGTTACTAAGCTCGAGAACAATCTTGCTTTTGAGGGCAAGACGATATGATCAAATGAGTGAGGACTTGACAAGATGCTAACTCATCAATCGAAGGGTGCACCGAAATAAGGACTAGGTAGCACGATCAGTCTTAGAAGGATGATTCGAAAACCAACATACTAAGAATGAAATTATTATCCTTTAACTACCAAGCAACAGAGTTGCTAGCAGTATTGATTTCACACATCACAATTCATTTGTCGGTATTCCGGTTGCATCAACACGAGGGCCGAGGAATGACTAATGATGGCAAGAAGTATCACTATGTCAAGAATTCACAAAATGTGGTGCAATTCTCATGAAATTCCTGTCATAAAGAAGGTAATACTTCAGGGTAGAGCAGACCAGAAGCTAGATTGGCATTTTGATCTGCGGAGCACAACTTCTTTGACCCAATCCTGGATATGGAAGAGGTACTGGAGTTTGTTTCTCCTAGTCATTCTGCGATAGAATGGCTTGACGGACCACAAGGGTAATAGGCATCGATAGACGAGCGCACGCATACTCTTGACAATCAATTGATAGACGAGGGTCAGAATGCAACTAAGGAGAGACAACTCAAAGGAACATATAACTTTCTGAGTTGTGGATGCATAAATTAGTATGTCGAACCAAGTTCAACATAATTCTTCCGGATAATCCATGCAGAAAGGTAGAACTGGCAGAGTCACAATATAGCATGGAGAACTCATAGAGGGCCTGTTGTGATCTTTTGATCCAACAAACTTCTGCCATAATGGTTCATGGTATTTGGAAGAACGATATACCACGGACCTCGAGGACTATCGCAAAGGTTACTGATATACTAAAGGAACTAGCAACACTATCAACATGATGTAAGTAGGGTGAATATCGGGTTTAAGAACCCAGGAATAGAATACCTACTACTAAGTAGCATCACGGGATGTTTTCGAGAATGATGGCCAGAATCATCACACTGGGAACACAAATCATGGCTAAATTACTAGATGATCCCCTAAGACGCCTAGGGTCATAATACTAGCTCCAACATATATGTCAAGGCAATAAAGTACCTCAACTCACTGATTTGTGTGATTAATCTGACCAAAGGCACATCGGAAACAGGAGGAAGGGATTTGCAAATGCATCCGACTATTTAGAAACCTGGGATGACTCGGACAGCATAACGGCTGTAAATGCTCAGAAAAGATTTGAGACATTCACAAAAATGGTGGCATAACCACTCGGAAGCACAATATCAAGGTTTCGAGATCAACAATTAACATACAGAAGTAGTAAGAACTGAACTGAGACTTAAATCCAACAATCTATAAGTCTACGGATTAGTAACACGTGATCCTGATAGAAAGAAAAAATAGCCTAGTTCTTAATCCCCGCAGGAAAGATAAGATGACTCAGATCAGAAGGCATAAGGTATAAGGAGTAAAAAAGAGCCTTACGTTCCATCCCACAATCAATTCCCTTATATAACTAAAGAATTTCTAGACTCAACTTCGACCAGTTTGGCTTGGTAATCCTACAGGCAGTCAAGCTCTGATACCAACGCTGTCAGGACCCCGACTCGATGTCACATCGATCTAGCCGGTAACACTTCATATCACTTTGCGGCCTCACGCACGGTATTCCCACGGGTGTCGCCTTACCTTTGCCCGGGACCGTTTGCGCCTTTTGGCTCACGTATATGATAGTGTCGCTAGCATCCATATGATAAAGAGCCCGGGCTGACATGACTAGTCGTAAACCCAAAGTGGCACAGACTTACAGGGACAGGCATCCATGACCCAGCTTCGAACGTGTCGGTCATCAGCAAGTGGGGCCGGGCTGTAGCACTGGGCTAGCAGGACTCCGGTAAACCGGGCTGTAGCGGGCTAACAGGACTCCGGTACTCAAAGCGTGACATTTCCCCGAAGGGACAGACACAGGAACGAAGAAGGACACATGCCGGCCAGCCTAAGTGTTCCAGAGCAGTAGCAAGCTACCATGGCTCAGCGGTAACACTAGGAGACATTTCCCGGTAAGAGAGGCTACTAAAGATAAACAACTAGATAGTCAGATCCCACACATACCAAGCATTTCAATAGCATACACACAATATGCTCGATATGTGCAGATACAACATGGCATCACAACATGACTCTACGACTCAAGTAATTTATTCAATAGGCTCCGAGGAGCGAGACATTACAAACATGGGTCTCATGACCCAACAATCAAGCATACAAGTCAAAGCACAAGCGGAAGCTATCATGTCTGAGTACAGACATCTATAAATGAAAAAGGCTGAGAAGCCTGACTATCTATCAGATCCTGCCGAGGGCACAAGATCGTAGCTGAGGTATCAAACTAAACGTCGAAGTCCACGTGGAACTACTAGTGAGACTGAAGTCTCTCTGCAAAAACATAAAATAGGCAAACGTGAGTACAAATGTACCCAGCAAGACTTACATCAGAACTAACTACATATGCATCATTATCAACAAAGGGGATGGTGGGGTTTAACTGCAGCAAGCCAGCTTTGACTCGGTGGCTATCCTAAACTACGACTGCAAGCGACTCTTTTGAGGTGGCGCACACAAGTCCACATATTCACCATATCAATACACCACTATGGATCCGCTCCCGTCTCCCTACGAGAATGCCATCCATAGCACTCACGCTTATCTTGCGTATTTTAGGGTATCCACTTTCACTTGTCTATGAACTGATATAAGCAATCCAGAAGTCCTTTACCGCGGACACGGCTATTCGAATAGATGATGATAACCCTGCAGGGGCGTACTTCTTCATACATGTTTCCACCACTTAGCGTCTGCACACGACATGTGCTCGGCAGACTTCAAGCGAAAGCCGACGTGGGTGTAGACCACGACCTACCTAAACACTCAAGTCTCTAGTCCAGGTTTATCGCCTATTCGGGTTCCATCCATGAGGAGATCCGGCCGGAGTTTCGCTCACAGCCCCAAACGATGTGAACAGGGTTCCGTGACACCAAACGGGCGCCCGGTATACCCGGCCATGTGCCTACCGCATCACAGCCCACCCCTACGGTCAGCGCTGTCCACGGCCTCCAGCATACTACAAACACCAGAAACTACTTGCAACTCCTGGACAGAGGACTAGGGTGATTAAGAAGTCGAGCGGGGTCATATTTCAGGGCCCAATGTATGGTAGTAACTGAATCATGGATCACAAACACAGAACTCAGTTCCTGAGGACGGCTACAATGAGACAACCCACCATGTACTCCTACATGGCCTCTCACTGCTACCTTTACCAAATCGTGTTCACACACTTAGCTCACACACAATAGGACATGTTCACACACCTCTGATTCATCCCGGATGAATCAGACCTGACTCAACTCTAAGCAGTAGCAGGCATGACAAACAAACATGAATGAGTAGGCACAACAGGGCTCAAACAACTCCTACTCATGCTAGTGGGTTTCATCTAATTACTGTGGAATGACAGGTCATGCAGAGGATAAAGGGGTTCAACTACCGCAGCAAGTAACAGATGAATCGATGTTGTCCTAATGCAGTAAAAGAGAGCAGGAGCGAGAGAGTAGGATTGTATCGGAATGAACAAGGGGTTTTTGCTTGCCTGGCACTTCTGAAGATAACATTGAGTCTTCATCAGTGTCAACGATCACATCATCGGTACACGTCTATCGAGAGGGGACAAATACCGGCAAACACAGAAAAGACACGATCAATGCAATGCACAATATGATGCATGCTATGACATGGCAATATGAATGTGCTTTGGGCTAATGCACCTAAAACCAGATTAAATGAAGTTGGTTTGAATACAAGATTCAAATTCAAACTCCGTATGTGGTTATTCAAATGTCATTCACTTCATTTGCCCTAAACAGTAGTGATAAGTTGTTCTAACATGCATGAAAATGGTACAGATGGATTCCTTGAATTTTTCTGATAATTTTTCATATATAATTTATTTAATTTGGAGCTACGGTTAATTTTCTATGATTTATTGAAGTTTTAGACATTTTCTGGAATTTTCTGATTATTTAGAATTAAAACAATTCCAGGAAATTAATTATGACATCAGCACTGCGTCATGCTTGCGTCAGCAAGTCAACAGGGCTGCCCCGGGTCAAACCTGACCAGTGGGGTCCACTGGTCAGTGACACAGGGACTAATCCCGCGTTGACCCGGGCTGGTTAGCTCTGACTAAGCCCTGGGGCCCACTGTCAGTGGCCTAGGGGGTTGGTTAGCGGGGGTAGTTAGGCCCTAATGACTGGCCACGTCGGCTCCTGCGGGAGTTTCGCCGGCGGCGACCATTAGCGCGGCGGCGAGAGTGGTTTTGGCCACTCCGGCGACCAAATGGGCCGCGGAGGGCATCTAGGAGGAGCTGGGGACGAGCCGAAGCTCCTGGTGGAGTCAGTTGCACTCGGGGCGGCCGGAATCGGTGCCGACGGCGAGCGAGGCGGCGGCCGGAGCTCGGGTGAGCTCGGAGTCGGTGTTAGGGAGCACGGCAGGAGGGGCTGGGGCGTGCTACGGACTCCTGGGGGTGCTCTGAGTACGCCTGCGTGCTCGGTTTGAACGGAGGTGAACCAAAACGACGACGGCGACAAGTCCGGCGCCGGTGAGGTCTCGGTCTTGACGGAACTATGGCCTAGGGCTCGCAAACACGAGGGGAGAGAGAGGGGGTCTGCATAGAGGCTCACCGCAGAGCTGTAGGGAGGGTCAGTGGGCTCGGGGGCGCGCCGGAGTGGCCGAATTCGACGGAGAACGGCGCCGGGCCGAAGCTTGGGAATGATGACGATGGCGGCTGCTCGGGGCCCTTCCGGTCATGTGGCTCGGTGAGGGGGTTGGCGACGAGGTGCAGGAGCTCGGGAGCACGTCGGAGAGGGGAGGGGGTGGCCGCGGTCATGGCTACGGCGAGCGGCGCTCCCAGGTGCGTTCGGGGATCACAGGAAGAGAGGGAAAGAGAGAGCCAGGGGAGGGGGAGCGGTCCAGAGGGAGTGAGAAGGGCCAGGGGTTGCGTGGCGTTGCGGACGGAGTCCAGGGCGACGAGAGGAAGCAGGAGGTGGCCGAGGCAGCGTCGGCGCTCGCCACCGAGCTGCTTCGGTGCGAGGGGAGGAAGAAGACAAGGGGAGGAGGTGGGCCGGGCCTGCGCAGGTGGGCTGCACAGTGTTGGGCTGTGGGTGGCTGCTAGGTAAGGTCCAGGTAATTTCTGTGTTATATTTTTCTGTTCTGTTTTGTTTTTATTTAATTCTTTTGCCACTGTTTTCAAATTTAAACAAATTCAAAACAGTGCCAAATATCCTCTGAATAATTTATGTTGCTAGATGGACTTTTCCAAAAAGCTCATAAAATATTTCAGGGGTATTTGAAATTATATTCTAATTATATGAATATAACTCAAATTCAAATAGCTAAAGATTTAAATCCAAAGTCCCAAGAATAAATCCTTAAAAATGTTCAATATTTTGGTTGGGACCAGAACCCTTACCAAAAATTATCAAACATTTAAGAGGAGCACTTTGGAGCAATGAATGAGATTTCCAGTGTTTTTGCCCCTCTTTTATTTAGGGTTTTGAGGCTTCCAATATTCCTCAATTCAAGTTTCAAAAATATAGACATGATGCACACATGAAGCTAACCTAGAGCAATGCCAGAAGCTAGGGATGTGACATCCTCTCTTACCCTCCCGTGGCTCCTCATCCTCCTCCCATGGCCACCAAATTCGGGAAGGATTTTTTATTCATGTTGTTCTTTGTCACCGGGTCGCCGGCAAGGTCTTAATCCATGAGTTGTTCGGCTCGCTCTAGAGGTGGGAATGATGTTTCATCACAGATTACACAAGTAAGTGCCGCTTCTTGACTCAGATTGGTTTGGATTTGTGCAGATGGTGGAGGTGGAGGAGAAGTCTGAGTGAGGGCTCTAGGAGGTGGAGGAAGAGATGGTGGTCAGCACCGCTCCTTCGGCTAGGAAAACGTGGGCACTCCGGTTCATGCATATCGACCCAATTGCGGGCTCGATGAGTCACTATTGCCCGAAACCAAGAGGTGGATGGTGCTCATGAGCAAAAGCAGTCACATCATCATCTTCAGGGCTAAGATCAAAGTCCTCCTGCCCTTTGGGCTCTTTGCCATCACGCTCCACTACCTCTCCAGAAACCACAATAATCACACTTATAAATTAATTTTCAGTATTCATCAGAATTGTACAGTATTACTTGCCGTTTTATGTTTAATTATTTTCCCTATTTAGTGTTACTTTTGAATCTTTCCTAGCACAAGCATCCGTTTCTTCTTATAAATTATATGTCACGTTTAGTTGCTGGGGCAAGACTGTTGTGCCTTCTATATCCTCAATTTTCTATCTTCAAATGGTTCATATTAAGCAGATGCACTCAAACATGTAAGTATGTTACCCAGCAATTGTGCTTTATGCTAACATAATTTGAAATGAATCCCTCTGTTCTAGGAGGACAAATTCGAGCTCCATATTACTTGGTCTGCTGCTTCTTCTGGGTTGTTTTCTACCTTCCAGTAGATTCTATGAAGCTCCAATGGCTAACAAAAAGGTTAGTGCTCATGCACTATTATGCCTCCAGTTAATTATCTTGTGACGCAATTTCATATTTTATGGCCTGATTTCTCTAGGTGGAACTGACCGCTCTACTGTAGTGTGATTGCTCTAGATGGAACTGACTGCTCTATTGCTAGGTCGCCAGTCCGTTCTTGTTTAAGATTATTGACGTGATATTGTGATATTATCCATGAACTAGAAAATGGAGTGAAAACAACTCGAGTTTTCTTTTGTCGTTAAATATCATACAACTTGGTTTTGTTACTACTTTAATCCAATCATATATTTACATCAATTACTATTATTTCAGTGATAAAATAGACGGGCGCAGCAATGCGCGCCATCATGATCTAGTGTACATTAAGACAGGGCATTACTGGTAACGCTAGCTAAAAGAGCTTTAAATGATCTTAAAGACGGCAGAGTGAATGCCTGACTGTTGCCATCCTGAGTGACTTTAGGTCTTCTGTACTTCGAGTGGTTTCTTGTGCGGTCAAATGGAATTGGGATACCCGAGAGGGGCTGTTGGTGGAGTGGGATGCACTCTGAGGTGATCTCAGTTGGTAGGTGCTGTTGTGCTTTGCATGCCTTTGACTGTAGGGTAGTGTCCTTGGGAAGGGTTTCTAGGTCAGGCCTATTACCCTACCATAGGTACATGTCATCGTCATTAGCACCCGAATGTATCAGGGTCTGAGTGAGGAAGAGGTCGAAGATGATTCCGACCCGGTTTTTGTGCTTCGTGGCATTTTACCTAGGCTGACGAATTACACTGAGACTTCAACTGCATTTACAGTCGCCTTGATCCATTCAGATTTGGTCGAATGAACTTATGCCGAACTTGTGCTGGAGCGGTATGAAATATTTGGCGCAATTTGTTGTACTGCCGTCCCCGGATCTCACGGGATTTGAAATTTGGGGAAACGCGCGAGGCGGAGGGCACCGCGGTAAAACGGGACGGATTAGGCAGGGGCGCTTTGATCTCCGTGCCGCCTTTTCCGCCATGTGCCGAGCGCGCGACTGTTGCGGGATTTGACATGATCATATGGGCGCACGAGTCAGCCACTCGGAAGAGGGCCTATATAAGGCGTTGCGGCCGATGTATTCTGCACAGTGCTCGCCATTCCCCTTCTTCCTCCTCTGCTTCTCCACCGCATTCGCCTCCACTCTCGATGTCGCCGCCCCGTTCATGCGCAGCCCGCAACGATGGTGATGGACAAGACAGCGGCCCTGGAGCGTGCGAAGAAGGCGATGACGGGGGCGAAGGGCAAGAAGATGAGTCGGGGGGATCGTCATCGAGGGCCAGCCTGCCACCCGGCTGGATCCAGGGCGACTGGATCCGTTCCATGATTTCGAAGGATGATCTGGTGGATCTGGCTGAAGGGGGCTTGATTGCCCACAGATCTTGGAGGCAGCCAGGCAACAAGACCGCGCCGTAGCCGCAGGAGGGTGAGTGCATTCTCCTCGCAACCCACGTTGACCGCGGTTTCTCTTTGCCCCCTCATCCATTTTTTCGAGGTTTCCTGAACTTTTTCGGAGCTCAACTTCATCACTTTCCCCCCAACACCATCATATATCTCGCTGCATTTCGGTCTATGTGTGAGAATTTCCTGGGTTGCCGACCGCATTGGGGTCTCTTCAAACACATCTTCACCTGCTGTTCTCAGCCTATGAAAAAGGCTAATCCGAGTGATGAGAGGATGCACGTGATTCAGATATGCGGAGGTCTAGGGATTCAGATGAGGGGCAGGAGTACTTTTCTGGCTATGACTCTTCCCGATTTGGTTAGAGGTAGGCAGTCGACCTGGTTTTACTGTAAGGACCAACCGACTCCTGGGCAGTCGACTGGTCTTCCTCCCTTATCCATGGATCGGGTCCAGCAGCCCTCCTCGTTGGAAGTGACTTCAGTAGAGAAAATAGAGGTGAACATGTTGGTTGAACGAGTAGTCCAATTAGTCCGTGACGGTGTGACCGGCATGGATTTGTTAGAGGTGTTTCTTAGTCGACGCATCCAACCACTCCAGGCCCTCGATCATCCTACGTGGATGTACTCGGGCATTGAGGAGACCACTCGAATTCACCCAGAGGAAGTCACCAAGGAGATGGTGGAGCTGTGGTTGCAGGGCATCATTGGAATCAAAGACAACCCCAGGGGGTCCAAGAGAATCCAACCATTCAACTCCTCCAATGAACCAGACAAGGTTTGACTTTCACTACTGAGTGCCTTTTGTTCTGATTTGTAACTTTCCTAGACCCTGACTTAAACTTGCCCAATTCTTTGCTTCACAGATCTATACTGAGATGTACTCGATGCCCAGTGGAGAGCAAGACCATGATGGAGAAGCGAGCAGCAGTGACAACACCGACTGGAAATCTGATGACGAGGACGGGGAAGAAAGTGAAGACTCAAGCACCGGCGAAGAAGTCACTCCCCACCTTGCTCCGAAAGACGTTCCAAGCAGAAGCATGACCATGCAAGTGTTCATGGCAAAGTGGTTGCGCCAAGTACGCAGTCTTCAAAGCGCACTTGGACATCCCCCCCTGTTCCGACTGAAAAGGCCTCAAAGCAGCCCAAGGTGGCACCTGCAAAGCCCCGGAAAGCCTTGCCTAAGATCAAAGTGGACATCCCCGTCGTTTCTAGGTAATTATTGAGCTTTATCTTTTTGCTTTTGCATAACCTGACCTTCAGCCGACTCACTTTCCTGCCTGCCCGAGTGAATTCTGAAATTTGTAGCGCTGTTACTTCTGTGACTTCCATGTACAAGGAAGATGATGACGAGAATATTGAAGACGTGGCCACATCCAAAGCAGGTATGACTCTTGTTATCTTGCTTTTACCCTGCCAATCATGTTCGCGGTCGACTGAACTCCTTGCGGTCGATTCTTTTGAAGCTTCGCATAATGTTATTGAACTTCCAGACGACGATGAAGAAGTGCCACAGAAGCCCACGGGAAGGAGGAGCAGGACCTTGGGCAGGAGGGTGCCAGCCAGCAAGATGCCCCAAATGATGCCACCGTTAGAACCAGTGACCCAGCAGTCCGGAGACCTCAACGAGCTTCTGTTACCTTTGCTGATCCTGTGTCGAGTGTACGCCCTTCGGCATCGACTGTCCAAGTCCCTGTTACGCCTGCACAACTCCATGCCACAGATCCCCAAGCTGTTGCAACTGTTCCTTCAACTTCACTCTTCGCTGTCCATCCTGCCCCAGAGAACCCAGTAAACGCCGCAAAGAAGCTATGCGCCAGGCGGGCCTTATGATGGAGCAGATGAAGGTGGTGCTTGATACCAGCCAAGCTGCTATGATGCTAGCTCAGCTCTCCAGGCTAACTTCCAGGTTAGTTGACTTCTAACTAATCTTTAGCTTGACGCTTGTTCTGTTAGGATATGCTACTTACAACTGCTGCTTTACTATCCGTAAGATGCCCGTGGATGAGTGTTCTGGAACCATAATGTGCATCTATCAAGAGTCTGCATCTTGCATCTGTACACCCACTAGGTGTTTTCAACTTTTGCTGAGTAATTTTCCAGTTGAGTCGACCATGTCGTGTATAGTGTACCGTTGAATAAGTGGGGGCACGCAGAGTGCACCCACTGGGTGTAGTCCCCGAGACTGCCGTCGAATGTTGATTCGACGGGGGTCTTTATCAAAAATATCTCTTTTCAGCTCTTCCACATGGTTTAGACTAGTCGTACCGAGTAGGATCTGGACCAGTGGGGGCATGCCAAGTGCACCCACTGGGTGTAGTCCCCCAGACCGCAGTCGACTGCAGGCAGTCGGCGGTGTTCTGAGAGTAAGTATTGCCACACTTCTTCTTGTTGTTTTTTTTGAACCACGTCGAGAGGAAAGCAGAACCAGTGGGGGCACGCCAAGTGCACCCTAGGGGCGGGCATAAAAACCGAACAACCGAATACCGAACCGATGCTGAAACCAAAAACACCGAATTTTTGGTTTTTCCTGCAGATATATTAAAATTCGGTTTTTATGTTTAACAAACAAACTTAAATCGGCTAGTTTGGTGTTTAACCGATAACTGAAGCAAACACCAAAGTCCACATATATCCACTAGTACGAGGCTCCCACACGGCCGCACTAATCGCTAAATGCCAACCAAAAGTCGATGGAATTCTAGTATGAGGCTCCCCACATATGCATGTCTCGCCAGTTTTTTTTTGTATTTTATAGAAAAACACGTCTCATGCCAATCGCTGACACCTCACGGCCACACACATTTTTTTGAGGGCATCATCGCCGCGCACGTGTCCAGCCACATAGCTTACGAATGGCCTGGCCAACTCGTTGTGATACATGGCCTGTCCAACTAATTGTAAGGCCCAAATGAAACAACTACTACTTCCGTTTCCTGATGAAGTGTGTAGCAGCTGGAGTTTCACTTGTTTAGTCCCACATCGCTTAGCTAATCTGCAAGTGAGGGAGTCCTGGATTAGGGGGTGTTCGGATAGCCGGACTATACCTTCGGCTGGACTCCTGGACTATGAAGATACAAGATTGAAGACTTCGTCCCGTGTCCGGAAGGGACTTTCCTTGGCGTGGAAGACAAGCTTGGCGATACGGATATGTAGATCTCCTACCATTGTAACTGACTCTATGTAACCCTAGCCCTCTCCGGTGTCTATATAAACCGGAGGGTTTTAGTTCGTAGGACGAACTACAGAACAACAATCATACCATAGGCTAGCTTCTAGGGTTTAGCCTCCTTGATCTCGTGGTAGATCTACTCTTGTACTACCCATATCATCAATATTAATCAAGCAGGAGTAGGGTTTTACCTCCATCGAGAGGGCCCGAACCTGGGTAAGAACATCATGTCCCTTGTCTCCTGTTACCATCCGCCTAGACGCACAGTTCAGGACCCACTACCCGAGATCCGCCGGTTTTGACACCGACATTGGTGCTTTCATTGAGAGTTCCTCTGTGTCGTCGCTTTTAGGCCCGATGGCTCCTCCTATCATCAGCAGCGATCCGGTCCAGAGTGAGACTTTTCTCCCTGGACAGATCTTCGTATTCGGCGGCTTTGCACTGCGGGCCAATTCGCTTGGCCATCTGGAGCAGATTGAAAGCTACGCCCCTAGCTATCAGGTCAGATTTGGAAGTATGCACTACACGGCTGACATCCACGAGGATTTGATCTTCGACGGATTCGAGCCACAGCCGAGCGTGCCGCACTGTCACGAAGGGCACGATTTAGCTCTGCCACCGAACAGTGCTTTGGAGGCCGCGCCCGCATCGGCCCCGACCCTTAGTTCGGAGCCGATTGCGCCGATCGAGGACAGGTGGCTGGACGCCGCCTCGGAGGCCGAAATCTCTGCGGCGATCGAGCCGAACACCAGCTTTGTCCCTTGCAAAGCCCGTGACTCCAAGGTGCCGGACTCCTGTCCGGACTCCGAGCCCCCCACGCCCCTGCTGATCGAATCCGATTAGGCGCCGATTATGGAGTTCACCGACGCGGACATCTTTCAGCACTTGCCCTTCGGCGATATTCTGAATTCACTGAAGTCTCTCTCTTTATCAGGAGAGCCCTGGACGGACTATGGTCAGCAAGGTTGGGATGCGGATGATGAGGAAATTCAAAACCCACCCACCACCCACTTTGTAGCAACTGTCGATGATTTAACCGACGTGCTCGACTACGACTCCGAAGACATCGACGGTATGGACGCCGATGCAGGAGACCATCAGGAACCAGCGCCTATAGGGCACTGGAAAGCCACCTTGTCATATGACATATACATGGTGGACACCCCAAAAGAGGGCGATGGAGATGGAACAGCGGAGGATGAACCCTCCAAGAAATAGCCTAAGCGCCAGCGTCAGCGGCGCCGCTCTAAATCCCGCCAAAGCAAAAATGGTGATTCCGGCACGGGAGATAATAACACTCCGGACAGTGCCGAAGAGCACCCCCTCCAACAAAACTCAGCACATGAGGATGGGGAAGCCAGCCCTCATGAAGGAGCGGCAGACAGAGAGGTCGAGGACGATAATTACATGCCTCCCTCCGAAGACGAGGCAAGCCTCGACGACAACGAATTTGTCGTACCTGAAGATCCCGTCGAACAAGAACGCTTCAAACGCAGGCTTATAGCCACGGCGAGCAGCCTCAAGAAAAAATAGCTACATCTTAGAGCTGATCAAGACTTGCTAGCCGACAAATGGATGGAAGTCCTAGCGGCCGAAGAGTATGAAATTGAACGCCCCTCCAAGAGCTACCCAAAGCGCAAGTTGCTACCCCGATTAGAGGAAGAAGCACCTACATCACCAGCGCATGATGCGGCCGACCGGCCACCACGTGGCCATGACAGAGAGGCCTCTCGGCCCTCCACTCAAGCCGCACCCCGGTGCCGCTTTAAAAATACCAAGGCACGGGGAATGCGCCAGACCTGCGAGATATATTGGAGGATAAGGCAAAGCAAACAAGGTCGATCTACGGATCGCGTGGGCACCCCACGGCACGAGACGGTAATCGTCACGCCGGATACAGTGAATCCGGCCGGGCCAACACAGTAGACAAAGCTCGTTTGAGCTACGTCGGGATATAGCCTAATACAGAGGTGCCGCACACCCACTATGCTTCACAGAGGAAGTAATGGATCATCAATTCCCGGAGGATTTGAAACCCGTAAACATCGAATCATATGACGGCACAACAGAACCTGCGGTATGGATCGAGGATTATCTCCTCCATATCCACATGGCCCGCGGTGATGACTTACATGCCATCAGACTTGGCCTTGGCAGACTTGGCATTCTCAATGGCCGCCGCGAGCTCGGACTCTCGCGTCTTTGAGTCAAGCTCCAAAATCTCATGTTTTTTCATGAGAGCCTGGAGCTCTTGCCGCACCTCGCCAACCTGCGCCTCATATTTCTCCCGCTCGGTGCGCCCCGTGGCAGTCCTCTTCTTGGCCTCGGACAGCGCTTGCTTAAGGGTCGCCACCTCCGTTGTGGCCCCTACAATAGCCACATTAGTCCTGTCATTTTCTTGCAATTGCACCTTATATATATATATATATATATATTTCAATAGGTATTTCTTACCTTCTTTGTCCTTGAGCTGCTTCTTAGCAAGGCCGAGCTCTTGCTCGGACCGCTCGAGGTTCTGCTTCAGCGTGTCCACCTCTGCAGTCAGCACGGCGGATGCCAGCAGTGAAGCCTGCATACGCATATTAACTTACTTTTGTTAGACTCCTGCGAATTTTATTTGATCCTCTATTCGGCTTTTCTTTCCAAACGCCAAACAGAGCATCAGGGGCTACTGTATATGCGGTAATTTTTTACATACTTTTTACATACCTCAAAGCCTGTCAAAAGGCTGGCACAGGCTTCGGTCAGCCCGCTCTTGGCTGACTGAACTTTCTGAATCACCGCACTCATAATGGTGCGGTGCTCCTTGTCGATGGAGGCGCCTTTAAGCACCTCCAGCAGATTGTCCAGCGCCTCCGGTTGGACGGGGGCCACCGACTCAGTGGGCTTGCTCCTCTTGGAAGGAGGTCGCCCGCTGGACTCTGGAAACTTTGTAGGTTCCGGAGCAGTGTCCGGCCTAGGGCCGGACTTGGAGCCCTTAGGGGTTCTATCCCCTTGGCGCCAGGAGTCCGGAAGGTCGCCTTGCGGCGCCTCCAGGAACACCTCCTCCTGGCTCGGAACCTCCTGGGACGCCACCTCGGCGTCATCCGTAGGGTGGAGGGAGGTAGCCGTCGGAAGAGAGTTTACATGCGACGAGTCCAGGGAACCGCTCGATGACACGTCGAGCCGATCTTTGGGGGAACTGCATAATCATGTTCGACGTAAGGAAAAGCCGTGCAGTGAAGGAATAATATGACTTACTCTAGTATCCGGATACTTACGATTTGGCCAGGGGCTTGGCCCTATGCGGCCACTCCTCTTCGCCGTCGCCGGCGTCGTGGAGTAGTCCGGAAGAAGGGCTTTTCCCTTCTTGGACCCCCCGGCCTCCCCTGTTGGGGCGGCCTTCCTTTTCTTTCCTTCCCCCGCTGGAGGGGGATAGGTCTCTTCTTCCTCCTCCTCGTCTTCACGGGAGGATTGCGTCTTGGAGTCATCGGACGACGAATCCGACACCACCACATGCCGTGCACTCTTTCGAGTCCCCGTTGCTTTCTTCATGGCCTTCTTCTCCGGCACCACATAGGGTGCCAAAACCAGCAGCTTTGCGAATAGAGCATTTGCTGGGTCCTCAGGCAGAGGAGCTAGACAGTTGATCTGTTCGGACTTTGCCTACCAATCCTGTCAAAGGTAAGGGAGCTTAGATCCCGCATAGAGTCAAACTATGAAAAGCTAAAATACCCTGTAAAAGGTACAAACGGCTTCCCGCACTAGCGTGACGCTGCGTGCTGAATCCGCGATCCTCGGTAACGGATGCGGGAGCCTCGGCGCCCTTGAATAGCACCTTCCAGGCATCTTCGTACATCGTGTCGAAGAGCCTTCTTAGAGTTTGGTGCTGCGCCAGGAGAACTCCCATAGGTTGAAGGCCCGTTGTTGACACGGGAGGATAAGGCGGATGAGCATAACCTGGACTACGTTGACAAGTTTAAGCTTCTTGTTCACCAGGGTTTGGATGCATGTTTGCAGTCCAGTCACCTCTCCTTTGTTGTCCCACGACAGGCCTGTCTCTTTCCAGGACGTGAGCCGCGTAGGGGGTCCAGATCGGAACTCGGGGGCTGTGACCCATTCAGGGTCACGTGGCTCGATGATGTAGAACCACCCCGATTGCCACCCCTTCAGGGTCTCCACGAAGCAGCCCTCGAGCCATAGGACGTTGGGCATCTTGCCCACCATGGCACCTCCGCACTACGCCTGGTTGTCGCGCACCACCTTTGGCTTGACATTGAAAGTCTTGAGCCATAGGCTGAAATGGGGGCGGATGCAGAGGAAGGCCTCGCACACGACGATAAACGACGAGATATTGATGACAAAGTTTGGGGCCAGATAATGGAAATCTAGGCCGTAGTAGAACATGAGCCCCCGGACGAATGGGTGGAGAGGGAAGCCCAGTCCGCGGAGGAAATTGGGGAGGAACACCACCCTCTCATGGCGCCTTGGGGTGGGGACGAGCTGCCCCTCTTCGGGAAGCAGGTGCACGATGTCGTTAGACAAGTATCGGGCCTTCCTCAGTTTTTTGATGTGTCCCTCCGTGAGGGAGGAGACCATCCACTTGCCTCCCGCTCCGGACATGGCTGGAGAAGGTTGAGGTGGGGAGTGCGGACTTGGGCGCTGGAGCTCGAGTGCGCGGAAATGGATAGGCAACGGAGGCAGAAGGCGTGGATGAGAAAGGTGGATCCTTATCCCCTTATATGGGCGGACGCAACTATGCGTTCCCACCCGCCTGGTAAAACTCGCTTATCTCCCAAGCGCCATAATCAATGGCCGGTTGGGTTACCCATGCCCGTATTGATGAGAATCCCGGAATAAAGGGACACGATCTCTGCTTTGACAAGACGTGCCAAGGAAACCGCCTCGCATAACATGCTGAGGTGGCATAATGAAACAATTCGAATAAAGGCTTGGCCGTGGTGTGATGTCACGCCGCGGAATACGTCCGCAGATTAGATTTTGTAAAAATTATTCTCTCTATGGCAATATGTGGAAACTTATTTTGCAGAGCCGGACACTAACCTTGTGTTCGAAATCTTCTATGAAGTACTTGGAGGAGGAACCCGCCTTGCAATGCCGAAGACAATCTGCGCGGCGGACTCGTCGTCATTGAAGCCTGGTTCAGGGGCTACTAAGGGAGTCCTGGATTAGGGGGTGTTCGGATAGCCGGACTATACCTTGGGCCGGACTCCTGGACTATGAAGATACAAGATTGAGGACTTTGTCCCGTGTCCGGAACGGACTTTCCTTGGCGTGGAAGGCAAGCTTGGCGATACAGATATGTAGATCTTCTACCATTGTAACCGACTCTGTGTAACCCTAGCCCTCTCCGGTGTCTATATAAACCGGAGGATTTTAGTCCGTAGGACGAACAACAGAACAACAATCATACCATAGGCTAGCTTCTAGGGTTTAGCCTCCTTGATCTCGTGGTAGATCTACTCTTGTACTACCCATATCATCAATATTAATCAAGCAGGAGTAGGGTTTTACCTCCATCGAGAGGGCACGAACCTGGGTAAAAACATCGTGTCCCTTGTCTCCTGTTACCATCCGCCTAGACGCACAGTTCGGGACCCCCTACCCGAGATCCGCCGGTTTAGACACCGACAGCAAGGGCGAAGGTGCTCCTCTATATATTTATAAGAGGTCGTGATGTAGACAGAAGAAGCGCTCGCTGTAACTTTCCAGCAACAATGTAACCAATCGGTATAAACTGAAAACTGAGCCGAACTGGTCGGTTAACCGAATTATCGGTTAGTTGTTTTTTATTGTCTTATTCGGTTTTTGGTTTTGCTAACCGAAGTTTGAAAAAAACTGAACAGTATAAACCGAATATCCGGTTTCTACCGAATGCCTAGCCCTAGTGCCCCCACTGGGTGTAGTCCCCGAGACTACTGTTGAATGTTTGATTCGGCAGTAGTCTTTAGATTTTTTTGTGGTCATGATTTGAACTTGTATCTCTTCCGCTCGGAAGCAATTGATCTCTGTCTCAGTCGATTGACATGTCTTATTCATTGACCGCAGAAATCTTGTGACTTTGGGAGACAGTTTGCTGATTTGCGGAAACAACAAATCCAAATCAACCTCGACCTGGGACTGGCCAAGGAGAACTTGAAGGAAGCATAGGATGAAGCCACTGCCATGGGAAGTAATGACTTGTCGACTGTCTGCTTTGTCATCTTTTCTTTTTGTTCATTGAACCGATTGAAACTACTCGAGCAGATGTGCGTAGTGAAAAGAGACAACTCCAGGCTCGTCTGAAGAATGTTATTTCTTTATAGAAAATGAAGCATGCGCTGGAACAGAAGGACCTTGACCTTGCTGCAGGTCAGAATATGGCGCGGGAAAAAACCGAGCTTGCCGGCAAGAAGCTAGATTCAGTTGGAAAGTTAGAAGAAGAAATCGCCAAACTGAAGACTGCCATCAGTGAGGCCAACAAGGAAGTCGTGCAGCTGAAGAAGGATAAGGTGGCTCTAACCGACAAAGTTGGAGATCTCACTCGGAAGAGGGACGAACTGGAGGCTTATCTGGGAGGACTCGCCAAGAAGTTGTTCCTTATGCTTGAAGGTGTTTTTCCTTGTCCGACTGATTTGCTGCTGTCTACTCGCCATATAGCTGCTGACTTATCGCTTTATTGTGTGTGCAGAATTCTGTAAAAACTTCGAGGAAGAGACTGGGAGAATTGTAACGAGCTTCGACCCCATCCTCTCTCCTATTAAGGATGAAGCTGCCATGAATGTGCTCCGACTGGAGTCTCGCCTAGCCAGCGCCATGGACTAGCTTGCGTGACTGAAGGTGGCGGTGTCGTGTATTGACACAACATGTCAGGACCCCGACTCCAAGTCACATCAATCTAGCCAGTAACACCTCATATCACTTTGCGGCCTCACGCACAGTATTCCCACGGCTGTCGCCTTACCATGGCCCGGGACCGTTTGCGCCTTTTGGCTCACGTATATGATAGTGTCGCTAGCATCCATATGACAGAAAACCTGGGCCGACATGACTAGTCGTGAACCCAAAGTGGCACTAACTTACGGGGACATGCATACATGAATCAACATCGAGCATGTCGGTCAGCAGCGTGTGAATCCGGGCTGTACCACTGGGCTAACAGGACTCTGGGAACCCGGGCTGTAGCAGGCTAGGTAGGACTCCAGATGTCACCGCATGACATTTCCCCGAAGGGACAGACACAGGAACAAAGTGAATCACATGCCGGCCAGTCAAGTGTTCCGGGCAGTAGTGCTGGGCTAGCAGGACTCCGGTGAACCGGGCTGTAGCAGACTACTATAGCTCATGGAAGCACAAGATTGCATTTCCCCACAAGATAGGCTACCAAGTATAAACAACTAGTTTGTCGGATCCCACACATACCAAGCATTTCAATCATACACACAATATGCTCAATATGTGTAAATACAACATGGCATCACAACATAACTCTACGACTCAAGTATTTATTCATTAGGCCCCGAGGAGCGAGATATTACAAACATGGGTCTCATGACCCAACATTCAGAGCATACAAGTCAAAGCACACGCGGAAGCTTAACATGTCTGAGTACAGACATCTACAAATGAAAAGGGGTGAGAAGCCTGACTATCTACCAGATCCTGCCGAGGGCACAAGTTCATAGCTGAGGTAACAAGCTAAACGTCGAAGTCCATGCGGAACTACTAGCGAAACTGAAGTCTCTCTGCAAAACATAAAATAAGCAAACGTGAGTACAAATGTACCCAGCAAGACTTCATTTGAACTATCTACATATGCATCGGTATCAATAAAGGATGGTGGAGTTTAACTACAGCAAGCCAGCTTTGACTCGGTGGCTATCCCGAACTACGACTGCAAGTAACTCTTTTGAGGTGGCACACACGAGTCCACATATTCACCATTTCAATACACCACTATTGATCTGCTCCCGTCTCCCTACGAGAACGCCATCCATAGCACTCCCGCTTATCTTGCGTATTTTGGAGTATCCACTTTCACTTGTCTATGAACTATGCAAGGGGTCCAAGTTTCCATATCCGAGGAATCCGGCTATTCGAATAGATAATGACAACCCAGCAGGGGTGTACTTCTTCACAAACGCTCTCGCCACTTACCACCAAGTACACGTCATGTACCTTAGCATCCTTCAAGCAGAAGCCTGCCGAGGGAGTCGGCCACGACCTCACTAACCACACAAGTCTCTAGTCCAGGTTTATCGCCTATTCGGGTTCCATCCACAAGGAGATCCGGCTAGGGTGTCGCTCACGGCGCCAAATGATGTGTACAGGGTTCCAAGCCCACCAAATGGGCGGCACTTGGTCAACCTGGCCACGGTGCCTAGTCTGTCCCAAGCCCACCTGTACCGGGTACCACTTGGTAGACTACTAACACTACCTACAAACACCAGAAACTAGTTGCAACTCCTAGACAGAGATCAGGTTGATTAATAAGTCGAGAGAGCTTGGAGCGCCCGGAGCCCAATGTGTGGTAGTAACTGTTCATGGATCACAAACACAGAACTCAGTTCCTGAGGACGGCTGCAATGAGACAACCCACCATGTACTCCTACATGGCCTCTCACCTCTACCTTTACCAAATCGTGTTCACACACTTAGCTCTCAACAGTAGGACATGTTCACCACATTCTAATTCATCCCCGATGAATCAGGCCTGACTCAACTCTAAGCAGTAGCAGGCATGACAAACAAGCATGAATGAGTAGGCACATTAGGGCTCAAACAACTCCTACTCATGCTAGTGGGTTTCATCTATTTACTATGGCAATGACAGGTCATGCAGAGGAAAGGGGTTCAACTACCGCAACATGTAATAGTTGAATCGTTGTTGTCCTAATGCAGCAAAAGAGAGCAGGAGCGAGAGAGTGGGATTGTATCAGAATGAACATGGGGGTTTTGCCTGCCTGGCACTTCTAAAGATAGTATAGATCTTCATCGGTGTCATCGATCACATCGTCGAAACAATGTCTACTGAGAGGGGACAATTACCGGCAACACAGAGAAAACACAATCAATGCAATGCAATGTGATGCATGATCATGACATGTCAATATGCTGTGTTTTGAGCTAATGCAACTAGTACCAGGTTAAATGGAGTTGGTTTGAATCCAGGATTCAAATTCAAACTCCACATGTGGTTATTTAAATGCCATTCATCCCATTTGTCCTAAACAGCAGTCATGAATTGTTCTAACATGCATGAAACTAGTACAGATAGATAGATTTGATTTTTCTGATAATTTTTCATATATAATTTGTTTCGTTTGGAGTTACGGTTGAATTTATATGAATTTTAGAAGTTTTGGCTATTTTTTGGAATTTCTTGAATAAACTTAAATCCAGAAAATGCTTTACTACGTCAGCATGACACATGTGTGACGTCAGCAGGTCAACTGGGTCGGCCAGGTCAAACCTGACCTGTGGGACCATACGTCAGTAGCTCAGGCTGGTTTGGGTGGATGATAGGTGGACCGGTCAATGTTGACTTGACCAAAGTCAAATCTGGGACGTGGGGTCCACACGTATTAGTACTAATCTTAACAGAAAATTAGACTAACCTAATTATGCTCGGGGACCCACATGTCATTGACACAGGCAATAACTAAACACGATTAGCACCTAAACTAATCCTGCCACGTCAGCATCGCCGGATTAAGCACCGGTGACCACATCTCACGGCGGAGGCTCGCCGGAGTTGCTCGGGCTCGCGCTACAGGCGGCGGTTTAGGACGCGGTTGGCCTCTACGGTAAGCTGGAGCTCGCGCGCATCTAATGGAGCAGGCATGGGGGTCTGCGGTGTCCTGTGGTGGCGGCAGCAGCAAGCTTGGCGGTGGCCGGAGCTCGGGTGAGCTCGGGGTCGAGGCTACAATGACCGTGACGATGCGGGGTTAGCACCTATGGCTTCTACGCGGTGCTGCGAATACATTGGGCGCATGCCTGGGACCAAATGGTCATGGAGTGTCGCCGGCGTCGAGCTCTTGCGGTGGGGTGTCTCGGCTCCGGTGGAGGAGGCAGCTAGAGCTCGAAATTGGGCATGGAGTTAGGGGTAAACGAAGCAGGGGCTCACCTGGAGTCGGTAGGGACGCTCAGCAAGCACGGGGAGGACCAGACGGCGGTGTAACGGCGATGGTGATCTAGCGACCGTGCGCGGAGAATACGGGTCGATGGCGAGGCAGCAGGGCGTCCAGCGGTGCGTGGCTCGTCGGGGACGAAGAGGAGGTCGCAGTGGAGCTCCCGGAGTCGACGATGGAGAGAGGGGTGGCCGGTGAGCACGGTGGCAGCGAACGGCGGCGGCGGCAACAGTCGGTTGCACACGAGAGAGAGGGTTAGAGGAGGGGGCGAGAGCAGAGAGTAATGGGGAGAGGCAGAGAGGGGTCCAGGGCGGCGACGAGGGAAGGATCAGGGCTCCCAGGTGGAAGAAGGAGGTGGCCGAAGCCGCACGCACGCACGCCACGCCTCTCCTCTGCCTACTGGCTGAAGGAAGAAGACACGCGTGCCCCTGTGGGCTGGGCCCACAGTGTTGGGCCTGGTGGGCTGAGCCAGGTGAGCACTCTATGTGTGTGTGTGTTTTCTATTTGTTTCCTCTTTTCTAATTTTTGCAGTTTGTTTTTGATTTAGTTTTAACACCAAATCAATTTTAAACTTCATGAAAATAATTGTGTGAACTAAATGGACTTATCCAAAGCCACGCAACAATTTTTTCAGAATTATTGAACATATATTTATGTTATAATAAATATAGATCCAATTCAAATATTTATTGGAGTAATTCAAATGGCCAAAATAAATGTTTCTGAGCTCCTAAAAATATTGGTTTGAATTTTACCTCTTGCCAATATTTTTATAGAATACCAGGGACATTTTCTTGGACTCATTTGATAAGATTTTAAAGTTGGTTATTTTTGAACTGATTTCTGAGGGTTTCAACAAACCTCAATTCAACTTTCAGAAATTTTAGACATGATGCATAAGTGCAGATGCAACTATTTCACTCAGGTATTCTAGGGCTGTGACAACTCAGCCCCACTAAACAAGAATCTCGTCCCGAGATTCAAGACGTGAGGTAAGAAGAAAGGGGGTCACAAAACAAACACAATCTTCTTTGATCCAATTGCCCTTCTCTAAGTTGTTGAGTCATTGCATGTCATTGATCTTGACGTCTTTGATTTCGAGATCTTCATCCAACACGATGACGATGGAAGGAAACTCTAGAGGAAACAATCTTCTCAAAGATCGAACAACTCAGAATCAACTCACGGAATGAGGCATACAAACATCCCTTGAGCTGAGACGCAAAACACGCATCAGATATGATGGATGAGAAACATATGACAAAGGTTCAAGTTGGTAGGCAACACTTCGACGCTTAAGTATATGGTGACGGGGGTTTCAAGTAGCGAGGAATTAAGTTGCCCATGATACCATAACGGGACACCTCGGGGAAGGTGACTCGTTGAATTATTTCTTTAAGTGGCAAGAAGAATTACTTTTGACACATCGATCATTGAAAATCTTTATACCAGCCCAAGGCAATTTGCAATCGATTACTTGAAGGAGTTCGGAAGAATGGCATATTCCAACTACAATGGATGATGTGGACTACCTTGATGAAGACAACGCAATGGATGATTTTTGCCTATCATCGGAAATGGATGGGACCCATGACAGGACCACTTTTGAAGAAGATCCTGAACAACAATTACTGAGAGGGCAGTCCATGGGAAATTGGCACAATGGTGGTGTAAGCTGTGAACAAGATGCAAATATTGGGAATGTTCCAACCATCATATCTGCCTAAGATTCAGATTTGGTTAGAAATAGGATACTTCAGACCCACATGTCTGAAAAGAAGAGTTGCAACTCAAATCGACGAGATAATGTTGCGAGACTCTCGGGAGACGAACTACAATAGCAAGCTCCAAGACATAAGCTGGTTTTGCTACACACTTGTGAACACACTGTCCTAGACAAGCTTGACCACCTGGTAGTCTTATAATAAAACACTACCGAGTTCTGGTTGGGAACCATCATCGAGGATAACCGAATCTTGTACAAATCCATCTGGTACCTTCAGGACTAGCACTTAGAACTTATTATCCTTGAACAAATCAATCAGTGGCTTGGTGTGCTAGGAAATACATATGGGCTGAAGGTTGCAAGTCTTCAAACCATAGAATACTTTGCACATATGCATGTCTGACTTGTGATGGTTCCGAAGGAAGCAAAAACAAGCTTTCTCGAATTTACAGCGGCAACTTTCATCAAATGCACGTGAATTAGAGGAAGTCACTCCTTTCATCCAAACGTATACCTCATGAGCGGAGCATGAAGGCAATGCTTACAAAGTTTCCAATACTAGTGTAATGTTCAACATGAATCATGGGGGAGACAAAATGCTGCTGACGGGCTCAATAGCAACTCATCGGAATTTCCATATCACTGGACTTCCACCATCATGTGAACACGGTGATAGCATTGGTCAGACCAAAATATGCAATGGTGTATGCTCGAGGGATCAACCACGAGTAAGACAACATTACGAACGTCATTGGTTCTGATTTGACTTGATGGTAGCCCATACTCAAGTCAAAGTTTTGACAAGACAATAGATCCAACAACTGATCACGAGGACCAATTGGTGAAGATATCATCTTTCCTCCACACACACACAAACACAAAGATATCCCTTCAGAAAGAACCAAATTCGGCAAAGCTTTTTATCTTCCAACTCTCTAAGTTGTTGTTTAGCTTAACCAAGTAGCTCAGGGGTATCCAACACAGATTCTTGGAGAAGGGGTGGTTTACAAGAAACCAACTTGATCACGAACTCAACATAGTGGTCAGGTGACAACCTGGTAACACTTCCGAGAAGATATTCAGAAAATCACGAACCACCGATATGTTACTAAGCTCGAGAACAATCTTCCTTTTCAGGGCAAGACGATGTGATCAAAAGAGAGAGGGATTGACACAATCCTAACTCATTGATCGAATAGTGCACCAGAAATAAGGACTAGGTAGCACGATCAATCTTAGGATGATGATTCAATAACCAACATGCTAAGGATGAAATTATTGTCCATTAACTACCAAGCAACAGGGTTGCTGGGAGTATTGATTTCACACATCATAGTTCACTTGTCGGCATTCCGGTTACAACAACACGGGACCGAGGAATGAATAATGATGGCGAGAAGTATCACTGCATCAAGAATTCATAAGAGGTAGTGCAATGCTCATGACACTCTTGACATAAAGATGGTAACACTCCAAGGTAGAACTGAGCAAAAGCTGGATTGGCATTTGATCTGCAGAACACAACTACTTTGACCCAATCCTGGATATGGATGAGGTACTGGAGTTTGTTTCTCCTAGTCATTCTGAAATAGAATGGCTTAACGGACCACAAGAATAATAAGCATTGATAACACAGATGCACAATACTCATGGCTATCAATTGATAGACGATGGTCGGAATACAAATGAAGAGGGACAACTCAAGGGGACATATATCTTTCTGAGTTGTGGATGCATAGATTAATATGTCGAACCAAGTTCAACAGGTTTCTTCCAGATAACCCATGCAGGAAGGTAGAACTGATAGAATCACAATCATGAATGGAAAACTCCTCAAGAGTACTCTGATTGTGATATTTTGGTTCAAAGAACATCTGCCTTAATGGTTCATGGTATTTGGAAGAAGGAAATACCACGGACCTCGAGGACTAATGAAAGGTTACTAATATCCTAAGGGAACTAGCAAACACTTTCGACATGAGATAAGTAGAGTGAATCTTGGGTCAAGAACCCAGGAGTAGAATGCCTACTACTAAATGGCATCACGGGATGCTTTAGAGAATGGTGGCCGGAATCATCACACTGGGAACACAAAACATGGCTAGATTACTAGGTGACTCCCTAAAACACCTAGGGTCATAATACTAGCTCCAACATATATGTCGAGACAACAGAGTACCTCAACTCATTGATTAGTGTGTTATTCTGACCAAAAGGACATCGAAAATGGAAAGAAAGGGTCTGCAAATGCATCAGATTGTTTAGAAACCTGGGATTACTCGGACAGCATAACGACTGTAAATGCTCAAAATGATTTGAGACATCCTGCAAAATGGTGGCATAACCACTCAACATCACAATATCAAAGTTCTGAGGCCAGCTATGAACATATGGAAGTGGTAGGAACTGAACTGAGGCTTGAACTCAACAATCCTAGACAACTACGGTTTAGTAACACGTCATCCTGAGAGATAGAAGAGAAGCCTAGTTCTTAACCCCGTAGAAAAGATAAGATGACTCAGATCAGAAGGTCATGAGGATAAGAAGTAAAAAGAGCCTTACGTTCCCTTCCACAATCAATTCCTTTATATAACTAAAGCATTTCTAGAAACGACTTTGACCAGCTTGGCTTGGTAATCCTACAGGCAGTCAGGCTCTGATACCAAAGCTGTCAGGACCCCGATTCCAAGTCACATCGATCTAGCCGGTAACACCTCATATCACTTTGCGGCCTCACGCACGGTATTCCCACGGGTGTCGCCTTACCATGGCCCGGGACCATTTGCACCTTTTGGCTCACGTATATGATAGTGTCGCTAGCATCCATATGACAGAGAAACCGAGCCGACATGACTAGTCGTGAACCCAAAGTGGCACTAACTTATGGGGACAGGCATACATGAATCAACATAGAGCATGTCGGTCAGCAGCGTGTGAATCCGGGCTGTAGCACTAGGCTAACAGGACTCCGGGAACCCGGGCTGTAGCAGGCTAGGCAGGACTCCGGATGTCACCGCGTGACATTTCCCCGAAGGGACAGACACAGGAACGAAGTGAATCATATGCCGGCCAGTCAAGTGTTTCGGGCAGTAGTGCTGGGCTAGCAGGACTCCGGTGAACCGGGCTGTAGTGGACTACTATGGCTCATGGAAGCACAAGACTACATTTCCCCACAAGATAGGCTACCAAGGATAAACAACTAGGTCGTCGGATCCCAAACATACCAAGCATTTCAATCATACACACAATATGCTCAATATGTGTAAATACAACATGGCATCACAACATAACTCTACGACTCAAGTATTTATTCATTAGGCTACGAGGAGCGAGATATTACAAACATGGGTCTCATGACCCAACATTCAGAGCATACAAGTCAAAGCACACGCGGAAGCTTAACATGTCTGAGTACAGACATCTACAAATGAAAAGGGCTGACAAGCCTGACTATCTACCAGATCCTGCCGAGGGAACATGTTCATAGCTGTGGTAACAAGCTAAACGTCGAAGTCCACGCGGAACTACTAGCGATACTTAAGTCTCTCTGCAAAACATAAAATAAGCAAACGTGAGTACAAATGTACCCATCAAGACTTACATTAGAACTATATACATATGCATCGGTAACAATAAAGGGTGGTGGAGTTTAACTGCAGCAAGCCAGCTTTGACTCGGTGGCTATCCTGAACTACGACTACAAGGAACTCTTTTGAGGTGGCACACACGAGTCCACATATTCACCATTTCAATACACCACTATGGATCTGCTCCCGTCTCCCTATGAGAACGCCACCCATAGCACTCCCGCTTATCTTGTGCATTTTAGAGTATCCACATTCACTTGTCTATGAACTATGCAAGGGGTCCAAGTTTCCATATCCGAGGAATCCGGCTATTCGAATAGATAATGATAACCCTACAGGGGTGTACTCCTTCACACACGCTCTCGCCACTTACCACCATGTACACGTCATGTACCTCGGCAACCTTCAAGCGGAAGCCTGGAGAGGGAGTCGGCCATGACCTGACTAACCACACAAGTCTCTAGTCCAGGTTTATCGCCTATTCGGGTTCCATCCGCAAGGAGATCCGGCCGGGGTGTCGCTCACGGCCCCAAACGATGTGTACAGGGTTCCAAGCCCACCAAACAGGCGGCGCTTGGTCTACCCGACCACGGTGCCTAGTCTGTCCCAAGCCCACCTGTACCGGGTACCACTTGGTAGACTACTAACACTACCTACAAACACCAAAAACTAGTTGCAACTCCTGGACAGAGATCAGGTTGATTAATAAGTCGAGAGAGCTTGGAGCGCCCGAAGCCCAATGTGTGGTAGTAACTGTTCATGGATCACAAACACATAACTCAGTTCTTGAGGACGGCTGCAATGAGACAACCCACCATGTACTCCTACATGGCCTCTCACCGCTACCTTTACAAAATCGTGTTCACACACTTAGCTCTCAATAGTAGGACATGTTCACCACATTCCAATTCAACCCCGATGAATCAGACCTGACAGAACTCTAAGCAGTAGCAGGCATGACAAACAAGCATGAATGAGTAGGCACATCAGGGCTCAAACAACTCCTACTCATGCTACTGGGTTTCATCTATTTACTGTGGCAATGACAGGTCATGCAGAGGAAAGGGGTTCAACTACCGCAACATGTAATAGTTGAATCGTTGTTGTCTTAATGCAGCAAAGGAGAGCAGGAGCAAGAGAGTGGGATTGTATCGGAATGAACATGGGGGTTTTGCTTGCCTGGCACTTCTGAAGATAGTATAGCTCTTCATCAGTGTCATCGATCACATCGTCGAAACAACGTCTACTGAGAGGGGACAGTTACCGGCAACACAGAGAAAACACAATCAATGCAATACACAATATGATGCATGATCATGACATGTCAATATGTTGTGTTTTGAGCTAATGCAACTAGTACCAGATTAAATGGAGTTGGTTTGAATCCAGGATTCAAATTCAAACTCCACATGTGGTTATTTAAATTTACATTCATCCAATTTGTCCTAAACAGTAGTCATAAATTGTTCTGACATGCATGAAACCAGTACAGATAGATAGATTGGATTTTTCTAATAATTTTTCATATATAATTTGTTTCATTTGGAGTTACGGTTGAATTTATATGAATTTTAGAAGTTTTGGCTATTTTTTGGAATTTCCTGAATAAACTTAAATCCAGAAAATGCTTTACTGCGTCAGCATGACATAGGTGTGATGTCAGCAGGTCAACTGGGTCGGCTAGGTCAAACCTGACCTGTGTGACCCATACGTCAGTGGCTCAGGCTGGTTTGGGTGGATGACAGGTGGGGCCGGTCAACGTTGACTTGACACAGGCAATTAGTACATATTATGCTCGGGGACCACACATATTAGTACTAATCTTAACAGAAAATTAGTACTAATCTAATGGAGCAGGCATGGGGGTCTACGGTGTCCTGTGGTGGCGGCAGCAGCAAGCTTGGCGGTGGCCGGAGCTCGGGTGAGCTCGGGGTCGAGGCTACAACGGCCGTGGCGATGCGGGGTTAGCACCTATGGCTTCTACGCGGTGCGGCGAATACATTGGACGCATGCCTGGGAACAAATGGTCACCAGAGTGTGGCCGGCATCGAGCTCGTGTGGCGGTGCGTCTCGGCTCCGGTGGAGGAGGCAGCTAGAGCTCGAAATCGGGCATGGAGTTAGGGGTAAACGAAGCAGGGGCTCACATGTAGTCGGTAGGGAGGCTCTGAAGGAAATATGCCCTAGAGGCAATAATAAATTTATTATTTTTTCCTTATATCATGATAAATGTTTATTATCCATGCTAGGATTGAATTAACCGGAAACATAATACATGTGTGAATACATAGACAAACAGAGTGTCACTAGTATGCCTCTACTTGACTAGCTCGTTAATCAAAGATGGTTATGTTTCCTGACCATGAACAAAAGAGTTGTTATTTGATTAATGGGATCACATGATTAGGAGAATGATGTGATTGACATGACCCATTCCATTAGCTTAGCACCCGATTGTTTAGTATGTTGCTATTGCTTTCTTCATGACTTATACATGTTCCTATGACTAAGAGATTATGCAACTCCCGTTTGCCGGAGGAACACTTTGTGTGCTACCAAACATCACAACGTAACTGGGTGATTATAAAGGTGCTCTACAGGTGTCTCCAAAGGTACATGTTGAGTTGGCGTATTTCGAGATTAGGATTTGTCACTCCAATTGTCGGAGAGGTATCTCTGGGCCTCTCGGTAATGCACATGACTTAAGCCTTGCAAGCAATGCAAATAATGAGTTAGCTGCGAGATGATGTATTACGGAACGAGTAAAGAGACTTTCCGGTAATGAGATTGAACTAGGTATTGAGATACCGACGATCGAATCTCAGGCAAGTAACATACCGATGACAAAGGGAACAACATATGTTGTTATGCGGTCTGACCGATAAAGATCTTCGTAGAATATGTGGGAGCCAATATGAGCATCCAGGTTCCGCTATTGGTTATTGACCGGAGACGTGTCTCGGTCATGTCTGCATTGTTCTCGAACCCGTAGGGTCCGCACACTTAACGCTACAATGACAGTTTCATTATGAGTTTATATGTTTTGATGTACCGAAGGTTGTTCGGAGTCCCGGATGTGATCACGGACAAGACGAGGAGTCTCAAAATGGTCGAGACATAAAGATTGATATCTCGGACGACTATATTCAGACACCGGAAGTGTTCTGAGTGATTTCGGTGAAAACCGGAGTGCCGGAGGGTTACAGGAACTCCCCCCCCCCCCCGGGAGAAGTATGGGCCTAATGGGCCTTAGTGGAGAGAGAGAGGGGCGGCCAGGGTGGGCCGTGCACCCCCTCCCTTCTGGTCCGAATTGGACTAGGAGAGGGGGGTGGCGCCCCCCTTTCCTTCTCCCTGTCCCCCTTCCTTTCCCCCTCCTAGTAGGAGTAGGAAAGAGGGGAGTCCTACTCCTACTAGGAGGAGGACTCCTCCTCCTGGCGCACCCTGCTAGGGCCGGCCGGCCTCCCCCTTGCTCCTTTATATACGGGGGCAGGGGGCACCTCTAGACACACAAGTTGATCTTCGTGATCGTTCTCTTAGCCGTGTGCGGTGCCCCCCTCCACCATAATCCTCGATAATATTTTAGCGGTGCTTAGGCGAAGCCCTGCGACGGTAGAACATCAAGATCGTCACCACGCCGTCATGCTGACAGAACTCAACCCGACACTTTGCTGGATTGGAGTCCAGGGATCGTCATCGAGCTGAACGTGTGCTAGAACTCAGAGGTGCCGTAGATTCGGTGCCTGATCGGTTGGGCCATGAAGACGCACGACTACATCAACCGCGTTGTCATAACGCTTCCGCTATCGATCTACAAGGGTACGTAGACAACACTCTCCCCTCTCGTTGCTATGCATCACCATGATCTTGCGTGTGCGTAGGAATTTTTTTGAAATTACTACGTTCCCCAACAGTGGCATCCGAGCATGGTTTTATGTGTTGATGTTATATGCACGAGTAGAACACAAGTGAGTTGTGGGCGATATAAGTCATACAGCTTACCAGCATGTCATACTTTGGTTCGGCGGTATTGTTGGATGAAGCGGCCCGGACCGACATTACGCGTACGCTTACGCGAGACTGGTTCTACCGACGTGCTTTGCACACAGGTGGCTGGCGGGTCTCAGTTTCTCCAACTTTAGTTGAACCGAGTGTGGCTACGCCCGGTCCTTGCGAAGGTTAAAACAGCACCAACTTGACAAACTATCATTGTGGTTTTGATGCGTAGGTAAGATTGGTTCTTGCTCAGCCCATAGCAGCCACGTAAAACTTGCAACAACAAAGTAGATGACATCTAACTTGTTTTTGCAGGGCATGTTGTGATGTGATATGGTCAAGGCATGATGCTAAATTTAATTATATGAGATGATCATGTTTTGTAACCGAGTTATCGGCAACTGGCAGGAGCCAAATGGTTGTCGCTTTATTGTATGCAATGCAATCGCCTTGTAATGCTTTACTTTATCACTAAGAGGTAGCGATAGTCATAGAAGCATAAGTTTGGCGAGACGACAATGATGCTACGATGGAGATCAAGGTGTCGCGCCGGTGACGATGGTGATCATGACGATGCTTCGGAGATGGAGATCACAAGCACAAGATGATGATGGCCATATCATATCACTTATATTGATTGCATGTGATGTTTATCTTTTATGCATCTTATCTTGCTTTGATTGACGGTAGCATTATGAGATGATCTCTCACTAAATTTCAAGATAAAAGTGTTCTCCCTGAGTATGCACCGTTGCCAAAGTTCGTCGTGCCCAGACACCACGTGATGATTGGGTGTGATAAGCTCTACGTCCATCTACAACGGGTGCAAGCCAATTTTGCACACACAGAATACTCAGGTTAAACTTGACGAGCCTAGCATATGCAGATATGGCCTCGGAACACTGAGACCGAAAGGTCGAGCGTGAATCATATAGTAGATATTATCAACATAGTGATGTTCACCATTGAAAGCTACTCCATTTCACGTGATGATCGGTTATGGTTTAGTTGATTTGGATCACGTGATCACTTAGATGATTAGAGGGATGTCTTTCTAAGTGGGAGTTCTTAAGTAATATGATTAATTGAACTTTAATTTATCATGAACTTAGTCCTGGTAGTATTAGCACATATATGTTGTAGATCAATAGCTCGCGATGTTGCTCCTTGTTTTATTTTTGATATGTTCCTAGAGAAAACTAAGTTGAAAAAAAATGTTAGTAGCAATGATACGGATTGGATCCGTGATCTGAGGTTTATCCTCATTGCTGCACAGAACAATTATGTCCTTGATGCACCGCTAGGTGACAGACCTATTGCAGGAGTAGATGCATACGTTATGAATGTTTGGCTAGCTCAATATGATGACTACTTGATAGTTTAGTGCACCATGCTTAACGGCTTAGAATCGGGACTTCAAAGACGTTTTGAACGTCATGGACCATATGAGATGTTCCAGAAGTTGAAGTTAATATTTCAAGCAAATACCCGATTTGAGAGATATGAAGTCTCCAACAAGTTCTATAGCTAAAAGATGGAGGAGAATAGCTCAAGCAGTGAGCATGTGCTCAGATTGTCTGGGTACTACAATCGCTTGAATCAAGTGGGAGTTAATCTTCCAGATAAAATAGTGATTGACAGAATTCTCTAGTCACTATCACGAAGTTAGTAGAACTTCATGATGAACTATAATATGCAAGGGATGACGAATGTAATTCCCAAGCTCTTTGTGATGCTAAAATCGACGAAGGTAGAAATCAAGAGAAACATCAAGTGTTGATGGTAGACAAGACCACTAGTTTCAAGAAAAGGGCAAAGGGAAGAAGGGGAACTTCAAGAAGAACGGCAAGAAAGTTGCTGATCAAGTGAAGAAGCCCAAGTCTGGTCCTAAGCCTGAGACTAAGTGATTCTACTGCAAAGGAACTGGTCACTGGAAGCGGAACTACCCCAAGAATTTGGCGGATAAGAAAGGATGGCAAAGTGAACAAAGGTATATTAGATATACATGTTATTGATGTATAATTTACTAGTGTTTATAGCAACACCTCAGTATTTGATACTAGTTCAGTTGCTATGATTAGTAACTTGAAACGGGAGTTGGAGAATAAACAGAGACTAGTTAAGGGTGAAGTGACGTTGTGTGTTGGAAGTGGTTCCAAGATTGATATGATCATCATCGCACACTCCCTATACTTTCAGGACTTGTGTTGAACCTAAATAAGTGTTATTTGGTGTTTGCGTTGAGCATGAATATGATTTGATCATGTTTATTGCAATACGGTTATTCATTTAAGTTAGAGAATAATTGTTGTTCTGCTTTCATGAATAAAACCTTATATGGTTACACACCCAATGAAAATAGTTCATTGGATCTTGATCGTAGTGATACACATTTTCATAATATTGAAGCCAAAAGATGCAAAGTTAATAATGATAGTGCAACTTATTTGTGGCACTGCCGTTTAGGTCATATTGGTGTAAACCGCATGAAGAAACTCCATGCTAATGGGCTTTTGGAATCACTTGATTATGAATCACTTGATGCTTGTGAACCATGCCTCATGGGCAAGATGACTAAGACTCCATTCTCCGGAACAATGGAGCGAGCAACTGACTTATTGGAAATAATACATACTGATGTATGCGATTCGATGAGTGTTAAGGCTCACGGCGGGTATCGTTATTTTCTGACCTTCACAGATGATTTGAGCAGATATGGGTATATCCACTTGATAAAACATAAGTCTGAAATATTTGAAAAGTTAAAAGAATTTCAGAGTGAAGTGGAAAATCATCGTGACAAGAAAATAAAGTTTCTACGGTCAGATCGCGGAGACGAATATTTGAGTTACGAGTTTGGTCTTCAATTAAAACAATGTGGAATAGTTTCACAAACTCATGCCACCTGGAACACCACAGCATAATGGTGTGTCCGAACGTCATAACTGTACTTTATTGGATATAGTGCAATCTATGATGTTTCTTACCAATTTACCACTATCGTCTCAGGGACATGCATTAGAGACAGTTGCATTCACGTTAAAAGGGGCACCATCTAAGTCCGTTGAGACGACACAATATGAACTGTGGTTTGGCAAGAAACCAAAGTTGTCGTTTCTTAAAGTTTGGGGTTGTGATGCTTATGTGAAAAAGTTTCATCCTGATAAGCTCATACCCAAATCGGAGAAATGTGTCTTCATAGGATACCCAAAGGAGACAGTTGGGTACACCTTCTATCACAGATCCGAAGGCAAGACATTTGTTGCTAAGAATGGATCCTTTCTAGAGAAGGAGTTTCTCTCGAAAGAAGTGAGTGGGAGGAAAGTAGAACTTGATGAGGTAACTGTACCTGCTCCCTTATTGGAAAGTAGTACATCGCAGAAACCGGTTTCTGTGACACCTACACCAATTAGTGAGGAAGCTAATGATAATGATCATGAAACTTCAGAACAAGTCACTACTGAACCTCGTAGATCAACCAGAGTAAGATCCGCACCAGAGTGGTACGGTAATCCTGTTCTGGAAGTCATGCTACTAGATCATGGCGAACCTACGAACTATGAAGAAGCGATGGTGAACCCAGATTCCGCAAAATGGCCTGAAGCCATGAAACCTGAGATGGGATCCATGTATGAAAACAAAGTATGGACTTTGGTTGACTTGCCCGATGATCGGCAAGCAATTGAGAATAAATGGATCTTCAAGAAGAAGACTGACGCTGACGGTAATGTTACTGTCTACAAAGCTCGACTTGTTGCAAAAGGTTTTCGACAAGTTCAAGCGATTGACTACGATGAGACCTTCTCACCCGTAGCGATGCTTAAGTCTGTCCGAATCATGTTAGCAATTGCCGCATTTTATGATTGTGAAATTTGGCAGATGGATGTCAAAACTGCATTCCTGAATGGATTTCTGGAAGAAGAGTTGTATATGATGCAGCCAGAAGGTTTTGTCGATCCAAAGGGAGCTAACAAAGTGTGCAAGCTCCAGTGATCCATTTATGGACTGGTGCAAGCCTCTCGGAGTTGGAATAAACGCTTTGATAATGTAATCAAAGCATTTGGTTTTATACAGACTTTTGGAGAAGCCTGTATTTACAAGAAAGTGAGTGGGAGCACTACAGCATTTCTGATAAGTATATGTGAATGACATATTGTTGATCAAAAATAATGTAGAATTATTCTGCAAAGCATAAAGGAGTGTTTGATAGAAGTTTTTTCAAAGAAAGACCTCAGCGAAGCTGCTTACATATTAAGCATCAAGATCTATAGAGATAGATCAAGGCGCTTGTTAAGTTTTTTCAATGAGTACATACCTTGATAATATTTTGAAGTAGTTCAAAATGGAACAGTCAAAGAAAGAGTTCTTGGCTGTGTTACAAGGTGTGAAATTGAGTAAGACTCAAAGCCCGACCACGGCAGAAGATAGAGAGAGAATGAAAGTCATTCCCTATGCCTCAGCCATAGGTTCTATAAAGTATGCCATGCTGTGTACCAGATCTATTGTATACCCTACACCGTGTTAAGCAAGGGAGTACAATAGTGATCTAAGAGTAGATCACTAGACAGCGGTCAAAATTATCCTTAGTGGAATAAGGAAATATTTCTCGATTATGGAGGTGACAAAAGGTTCTTCGTAAAAAGTTACGTCGATGCATGTTTTGACACAGATCTGGATGATTCTAAGTCTCGATCTAGATACATATTGAAAGTGGGAGCAATTAGCTAGAGTAGCTTTGTGTAGAGCATTGTAGACATAGAATTCGCAAAATACTTACGGATCTGTATGTGACAGACCCGTTGACTAAAATTATCTCATAAGCAAAACATGATCACATCTTAGTACTCTTTGGGTGTTAATCACATAGGCGATGTGAACTAGATTACTAACTCTAGTAAACCCTTTGGGTGTAGGTCACATGACGATGTGAACTATGGGTGTTAATCACATGGTGATGTGAACTATTAGTGTCGAATCACATGCCGATGTGAACTAGATTATTGACTCTAGTGCAAGTGGGAGACTGAAGGAAATATGCCCTAGAGGCAAAAATAAATTTATTATTTATTTCCTTATATCATGATAAATGTTTATTATTCATGCTAGAATTGTATTAACCGGAAACATAATACATGTGTGAATACATAGACAAACAGAGTGTCACTAGTATGCCTCTACTTGACTAGCTCGTTAATCAAAGATGGTTATGTTTCCTGACCATGAACAAAAGAGTTGTTATTTGATTAACAGGATCACATCATTAGGAGAATGATGTGATTGACATGACCCATTCCATTAGCTTAGCACCCGATGGTTTAGTATGTTGCTATTGCTTTCTTCACGACTTATACATGTTCCTATGACTATGAGATTATGCAACTCCTGTTTGCCGGAGGAACACTTTGTGTGGTACCAAACATCACAACGTAATTGGGTGATTATAAAGGTGCTCTATAGGTGTCTCGAAAGGTACATGTTTGGTTGGCGTATTTCGAGATTAGGATTTGTCACCCCGATTGTCGCAGAGGTATCTCTGGGCCCTCTCGGTAATGCACATCACTTAATCCTTGCAAGCAATGCAACTAATGAGTTAGTTGCGAGATGATGTATTACGAAACGAGTAAAGAGACTTGTCGGTAACGAGATTGAACTAGGTATTGAGATACCGACGATCGAATCTCGGGCAAGTAACATACCGACGACAAAGGGAAAACGTATGTTGTTATGCGGTCTGACCGATAAAGATCTTCGTAGAATATGTGGGAGCCAATATGAGCATCCAGGTTCCGCTATTGGTTATTGACCGGAGACGTGTCTCGGTCATGTCTGCATTGTTCTCGAACCCGTAGGGTCCGCACGCTTAACGTTACGATGATAGTTTCATTATGAGTTTATATGTTTTGATGTACCGAAGGTTTTTCGGAATCCCGGATGTGATCACGGACATGACGAGGAGTCTCAAAATGGTCGAGACATAAAGATTGATATATTGGACGACTATATTCGGACACAGGAAGTGTTCTGAGTGATTTCGGAGAAAACCGGAGTGCCGGAGGGTTACCGGAACCCCCCCCCCCCCCCCGGCCGGGAGAAGTATGGGCCTAATGGGCCTTAGTGGAGAGAGAGAGGGGCGGCCAGGGTGGGCCGCGCGCCCCTCCCCCTCTGGTCCGAATGGACTAGGAGAGGGGGGCGGCGCCCCCCTTTCCTTCTCCCTCTCCCCCTTCCTTTCCCCCTCCTAGTAGGAGTAGGAAAGAGGAGAGTCCTACTCCTACTAGGAGGAGGACTCCTCCTCCTGGCACGCCCTGCTAGGGCCGGCCGGCGTCCCCCCTTGCTCCTTTATATACGGGGGCAGGGGGCACCTCTAGACACACAAGTTGATCTTCGTGATCATTCTCTTAGCCGTGTGCGGTGCCCCTCCACCATAATCCTCGATAATATTGTAGCGGTGCTTAGGCGAAGCCCTGTGATGGTAGAACATCAAGATCGTCACCACTCCGTCATGCTGACGAAACTCATCCCCGACACTTTGCTGGATCGGAGTCCGGGGATCGTCATCGAGCTGAACGTGTGCTAGAACATGGAGGTGTCGTAGTTTCGGTGCTTGATTGGTCGGGCCGTGAAGACGTACGACTACATCAACCGCGTTGTCATAACGCTTCCGCTATCGGTCTATGAGGGTACGTAGACAACACTCTCCCCTCTCGTAGCTATGCATCACCATGATCTTGCGTGCGCGTAGGAATTTTTTTGAATTTACTACGTTCCTCAACAGGCTCAGCAAGCTCGGGGAGGACCAGACGGCGGCGTAACGGCGATGGCTATCGGGGAAGCTGATCGTGACCCACGGACACCTATGGGATGGGGTCCCTTGTGGTTCGGTGGGGGGCGGAGAATGCACGAAGAGCAGATCGAGGCAATGCACACGAGCAGATTTACCCAGCTTCGGAGCTCTCCGAGATAAAACTCCTACTGCTGCTTGTTTGATTATTTGTGTTCTTGCTAGGGAGCAATGGAAGCTACAAAACCTAGCCTGAGTGTGGTCTCGTATGAACTAAGCCGAAGCCGAACCGAACCCTTTCTACGTTGCACTTGGGCCTCCTTTTATAGGCACAAGGGGTTACCACAGGTGGCAAGTAGACAAGGGTAAGATAGTAAAAACAGAGGTTGGTACACCGCTTTGTACAGTGTACAGTGATCTATACCTAACTCTGACGGCAAGGGACAAGAGTCATAAATGCCCGTCTCAGTCACCTGAACAGTGTAACAGGGACCGTCAAGTGCGCCTCCGTTTGCCACGATGGTAGCTTGTCAGCGCTGCTTATCGCTGCTCCCCGCTGGCTGCACAGCCCATCGACACGCGTTCCTGGGAAAGCCCTGCGGCAACACGTTGGCGGATGAGCTGGAGCGAAGATGAAGAGAGGTTGCCTGCCGCGGCAAGCGTCTTGCCGCGGCAGAACCCTTGTCGCGCTTGGGAGCTTGGCGCTCACCAAGCCTTCCCGGCAAGCTCCTCTTGTCGGGGCCTTGTTTCCTTCGTGCCTTGAGTGGTCTTCCCGGCAAGCTCCTCTTGTCGGGTCCTTCTGCGTGCCTAGGGTGGCCTTCCCGGCAAGCTCCTCTTGCCGGCGCCTTGTCTCCTGGCTTAAAACACTTTGTTCTTGAATGGCTCCAAAGGAGTCACGAAGAATCTTGGTGATCATCAGGCAAACCTTGCCGCGGGGTGCTGCGACTGTCCGTGCACGAGTTCGGGATACTAGGGGACCCCAACTCTAGTACACCAACAGGAGCCCCCGGGCCTGGGCCATACACGATGCCGAGCGCTGTTGGGCCAGGCCCAAAACAGTGCGCGGGCACGCGCGGCTTGAATCACACCGTTACTTACCCCGGACCCACCATGTCGCCCATGAACGGCACGCGTCGAGCGCGGCGTTATGGGAGAAATCGTGGGCGAGATCGTGGGGGAATCTTTTCGCCAGGAAGTGCAAAACGTCCGCCCCCTCCCTCTTTATAAGCAGAGGAAAAAGGGGCATTCTGTTCCCCTCGCCATTTGCTGCTTGATCTTCGAAAACCACCATTGCTCTCTCCTGCTTTCCAAACTAGAAAAGAGCAACGCTCCGCCTTTCGTCGCCGCCGTCTCCACCAACGCCGTCGATCACTTCCAGTGCCTCTGCCATGGCTCCGAAGGCTGACAAGGGGAAAGGCACGAAGTCGGCCGAGGCGCAGCGGCTCGCGGCGCTGCGCAAGGAACGGGCCCTCTTCGACCCCCAGCTCGACGCAAAGGCGTTGCGTGAGGGGTACTACCTCTTCTGGTCGACGGAGACGCAGGCACACCCGTGCACGAGGGTGATCTCCGCCGCTGCATCTGAGAAAGTTTCCGTCAGGTACCCCTTCTTTCCGCTTTTCTTCTACTGCGGCCTCTACCCGCCCTTCTCCGAATTCTTTTGTGACGTTATGAACACACATGGCCTCCACCTCCTTGATTTCACCCCCAACGCCGTCCTCACTATGGCGGTTTTCGCACATCTTTGTGAGAATTTTGTCGGAGTCCACCCAAATGTCGCCCTCTTCCGTCACTTCTTTATGCCCCGCGCCGAGAGAGGAGAGCCGCTTGCCGGAGGAGTAGCTTGGGTCTCTAGGATCGGCAAGAAAGAAGCTTATTTGGAAGGGGAGTTCCGTAGCAAGTGGGACGAGTGGAGAGGCAACTCACCGTAGGCGCAGTTGGCGCAGACTTCCTTCGCCGCCGCATTGCACCCTTGCAAGAGAGGGGGAGACCCGCTTGGGAATTCAAGAATGCGGCAGATATCATGAGGTTGCGCCCGGGCCTTAATTGGAACTTCACAGTCTTGGAGCTGACGGCGATGCTGCAGGAGCTATTCAAGCATGATCCCGAGCACCCCGAGTGGTTTATGTTGCCGGAAGGAGTCATCCCCTTGTGCAACAATTCGTCGCTGGACCGCATCCGCGCCATGATGCCGTTGTGCGATTCACATGGAATCGTTCCAACCTGGCAGGAGCCTTCGGCAGACGTTGTGCGGCAATTTTTTGATAGCTTGGAGGAAGTCGCGGTCCGCGCCGACGAGAAGAAGTGGCTCACCCGCGACACCACCGACCAAGAGATGGCGCGCATTGCCACAAGGTTGGAGGAGGCGGCAGCAGCCGCTGCCGCTGGTGCCTTCGGGTTTACCGTGGAGGAGGCAGAGGCAGCCGAGGCGGCAAGCCTTGCCGACCGAGAAGAGCTTGCCGGCGAGGAGGAGCAGGTCGAGCCCGAAGCCGAGCCCAGCAAGCCAGCCGCGGACGCTTCTGCTCCGTCATCCAGCACCTTGCCGCAACCGGAGCCCCCGGCTCCGCCAAGGAGGCGTCATCGGAGGGCCGGAGACGAGTCGAGGTGGAGGGGTGGGTTCCCTTGATCGCTTGGCGGGAGTGGCAGCGGCGGCCCGGGAAGATCCCGCCTCAGTTGCCGGAGCCGTGTGGGACGCTCCCGCGGCAACCGTACTTGCCGCGGTGGAGCTTGTCGCACGATGCTGCGGCTGTTGGCCCGTTTGCACCGGAGGTGAGCTGGAGTTTGATCTCTCCGCGCTCAGCTCTGACGAGGAGGAAGAAGAGGAGTAAGTTTCCCTGCTGCGCTTGTATTTCTTCAATTTCATTGCTTCATCTTGAATCTGATTTGCTTCATCTTGAATCTGATTTGCTTCATTCTGACTTCTTTCTTTTTCAGGACACTGGCTCAGAGAGCGTCGAAAAGGGCCAAGACTCCGTTGGTCGTCGTCGAAGACGATTCCCCCGGGGCAACAGGAGGCACGTCTGAGACTCCCTTGCCGGATCCGGCAACCCTTCGACAGAATAGCTCCCAGCACAGCCCCCAGCATAAGTGTTTGTATTATCCCTTACGGTTCGGTGTGCTTGGGTGCTCCTTCTTTACTGATATCTGGCTTGTTGATTTGTGTAGGAGCAGAGCAGCCTCATCAGGAGGCCTCGGAGGTCACTCCTGAAGTTCTGTCTGCTTCAACTACACCACCGAGGGAGAACTCTCTGTCAAGGGAGCGCTCTTCGGCAAGGGAGGCCTCTCCGACAAGGGGAGCTTCTCCGACAAGGGGCAGCGCCGACAACCCTCCGGTGGTGGAGACCGCGGCAACAGATCCCATTGCAGGTACTCTTCTTGACTGAAAATTTCCCTTGGGTCTTTTCTTTTCTGTTCTTCTCTTCGAACATTTGCTTGACCTGTTCTTTTCTTCTTCTTTCTCTGATCTTCAGATCCATCTGCCGGAGAGCCGATGGAGACAGAGGATGCCGGCGAAGAGGACACTCGCGGCAACAATGACGACACCGCCAACATGGAGGAGGAGGCCGGCGGTGACGGGTCCGTCGGCGAGGAGGCTGCCAAGGCTGCCGACGCAGAGGCTGGGGAGGGGTCCGGTGATCGTACTGACGGCCCTGAGGCCGCAGGAGTGCCAGGCGCTGCACCGACCGCCGATCCCCCCGCCACCGATGCCGCGCCAGACTCCGAAGAGCCCCAGCCCGGCGCCTATCTGAAGGCCGGCGAAGGTGTCTTCATCAGGCTTCCGTGGGCATCGAGCTCCAGGGCGCCGGTCGAGGGAGAGACCTTCGATGAGGAGCTGCTCGCCTCTGTTGGGCTGTCGCTGGTTGATGCGCCAAGCAGCAGTGGCGATTCAGAGGAGGAACAGCTTTTGAAGAAGCTGCTGTCTCTCTACCGCGCCCGACAAGCTAAGCTGGAGTCGCGGGAAGCTCTTGTCGCACGGGCGGGAGCCGATATGGAGAAGCGCGCGGAGGATCTCCATCGCGCCAACAAGGAAACTCTCCGGGACGTAGCAGAGGCGCGGGAGCAGCTTGCTGAGGAGCGCACGGTGTTCATCTTGGAGAAGGCCGAGGTTGAGGAGCAGCAAAGGCTCGCCGGCGAGAAGCTCTCTGCACAAGAAGGTGAGCTGGCGCAGCGGAAGATCAACCTCGACAGCTATGAGGAAGATCTTGCCGCGCGCGAGCGATCACTTGGCGGTGCACTCCAGGAGGCAAAGGACGCCGCCGCGGCTGCCGAGGCCGCCAAGAAGGAACTGGAGACGAGGGTGGCTCAGCTGGAGTCCACCCTCCAGAAGAGCGCCGAGGAGGTCGCCGGGTTGAAGCGCGAGCGCGAGAAGAATGCCTACACCCTCGGCGAGTTGCAAGGTCGCTTTGCTGAGAAGATCAAGGAGATCGACGCCGCCAAGGAGTCCAAGGCGGACCTGGAGCTGAAACTAACCACCCTGGCGGAGACGCTGGACGGCGCCAAGGAGCGGGAAGCGGGCCTGTTGGAGAAGATCAAGGCCAATGAGGAGCTGTTGGCGACTGCCACGAACGCCCATAACACCTTCAGAGAAAACGTGATGCACTGGACAGAGGGCCTTGTGGACACTGCCGCCACCATCGACAAGGAGCTGACGGAGATTGGGATGGAAGATATCGGATACTCCTCCGACGAGCACCTCTAGCCTAGCGCCAAGCTCAGCTTATTCTTCAAGGGCGTGTTGACAGCTCTCCGGTGACTCCGGGCGGCGATCCCGAAGCGACTGGCCGAGGAGTCGCGCCAAATCTGCTCGGAAGTTCTCCAAAAGGTGCTGGTGAAGGTGGCCTACCGCAACCCAGGCCTCGACTTCACCAACGTCCTCAAGTCCTTGCCGCCGGATGCTGACGTAGAGGCGCTCAAGGCCTTTGTCGCCCCCATCGTGGATAGGGTAAACAAAGTCAAGAGGGTTGAGGGCGACCGTGTAGACTAGGCCGCCAAGTTTATCTTTCCCTTGTCGCTGCAGATCATGTTCAGGAGGACAATTCATTAGATCTGTGACAAGTTATTTTTGTAATATACTCTGTCTTAGGCAATCGAATGCAATGTTATTTCCTCTACTTGATTTCTTCCTTTGTATGTTGGTACCCTACGCTTTTTTGGGAACTTGTCTGCGTAGGCACCCTTGCCGCGAGCGCTGAGTGCAGAACTTCAGCAGCTTGCTGGCGATGCCACCTCCGACAAGCAACCTTGTCGCAACTAGTTGCAGCTCACTTAAGTTGTTGAGCGGACTCGAAACAAAGTAAGGGCGCAAACTAGCTACGAGTTGGTTCCTCCGCGCACAGGTTTTCTATACAAAGTACTATCGTTCGAGGAAGATAACTTAAAAATTTAAAAACTGATTGCTCAAACTCTGGCAACTTAGCTTTTTCTGTCGTTTGCTTCCCGGCAAGGCAACATTTCCTCGAGCGATGCTTTGCGGTCCACGTCATTATCTTCTCCTCCCCCCTCCCCCCGGTTAACTTGTGGGTGGATGAACCTTCCTTTCTTTTGAGAAGAAAGAAGAGAAAATAAAGTTATGGAGCCTAGCGGCTCGTTATTGCTTACCGGGTGTTGATGCTACACAAAAATGTCTGATAATACATGCAAATAGGTTATGAAAGCATGAATTTGACGATCTTTGCGCAACACATAGGCTTTACTGATGCACGGGGTCTGCGCCCGGCTTTGTACAAAGGATTACATGCAACAGCGGCAAGACTTGTACAAAAGGGCGGTTGCCGGAACGGGTTCCGACAACCGCGCCCTATGGGTAAAACTTACGAAGATGCTCTATATTCCAGGAGTTGCTCACCGGAACGCCATCTTCGGTCTCAAGGCGGACAGCGTGAGGCCTAGTGACTCATTTCACCCGATAAGGGCCTTCCCACTTCGGCGTCAACTTGTTTGAATTCTTGGCGGATTGAACGCGCCGAAGAACAAGGTCGCCTTCCTCGAAGCTTCTGGCATTAATTTTGCGGCTATGGTAGCGGCGCGAAGCTTGCTGGTAACGAGCAGCTTGTACAGTAGCCTGAAGACGATCCTCCTCAAGGAGCAGCGCGTCATCTTGTCGCAGCTGCTCTTGCTCAAACTCATCATAAGCGAGCACTCGAGGCGATCCGTATACGAGTTCCGTGGGGAGAACTGCCTCTGCTCCATAGACTAGAGCAAAAGGTGTCTGGCCAGTAGCTCGATTTGGCGTCGTTCTGATCGACCAAAGAACCACCGGCAGCTCCTCGATCCAGTTTCTTCCGCACTTGTGCAGCCTGTCGAAAGTTCTGGTCTTGAGTCCCCGCAGCACTTCAGCATTTGCCCTCTTTGCTGGACCGTTGCTTCTCGGATGAGCAATAGAAGCAAAGCAGATCTTGGTGCCAAGATCTTGGGCGTAGTGCATGAAGGTGCAGCTCGTGAATTGTGTGCCGTTGTCGGTGATGATCCTGTTAGGTATTCCAAAACGGCAAACAATTGACCTGAAGAACTTGACTGCTGATTGTGCTGTTACCTTCCTCACTGCTTCCACTTCCGGCCACTTTGTGAACTTGTCGATTGCGACGTACAAGTACTCAAGGCCCCCGACAACCCGGGGGAAGGGGCCGAGGATGTTGAGCCCCCAGACCGAAAAGGGCCAGGATAAAGGGATCGTCTGGAGAGCTTGAGCTTGCTGATGTATCTGTTTGGAATGGAACTGGCACGCTTCACACTTGGTTACTTGTGCAGTTGCATCCTGGAGGGCTTCTGGCCAGAAGAAACCTTGCCGGAAAGCTTTGCCGGCAAGTGCTCTTGCGCCAATGTGGTGACCACATATGCCTCCGTGTATCTCTGCCAACAGCTTCTGTCCATCTTCCCGACCAATGCACTTTAATTTCACACCGTTGAGTCTTCTTCTGTACAGGATGTTGTCAATGAACTGCTACATACTTGACTGCCGGGCTACCCTTTCTGCTTTTTCTTGCTCTTCGAGAAGTTCTCCTGTCTGAAGGAAATGGACAATCTACTGCGCCCATGCTGGAGCCTGCGGCTCGACAACAAGGACTAAAGGCACATCTATCGCTGCGGGAACATCAGCTTCTACGGCAAGCACCTGCGGCTCAGCCGGAGCTTGATGATCCCTGGCAAGCTTGCCGGAGCAGAGCTTGTTGGGAACGTCTGCTTCAACGAAGCAAACCCTAGGGCTTGTTGGAGCAGACTGTTCCTCAGCGGTATTTGCGTTGGTTTTGGGGACCTTCTTGGCGGCGGCTTCAGGGAGCTCTGCCAGAAAGTAGTCGCCAGAAATCAACTTCCTCTTCTTATTCTGTCTAGTTGATGGTGTTACGGTCGGTTGAGTTAGCTTGAGCACAAAAATCCCTGGTTCCACGGGTATCTTGAGTGCGGCGCACTTTGACAGGCCATCAGCAATTTCATTCTGAGTTCTTGGAACATGTTCCATTTGCAGGCTTTCAAAGTGCTCTTCTAGCTTCCTCACTTCATCGACGTATGCTTCCATCAACGGACTCTGATAATCTTTATTTACTTGGCGGACGACAAGTTGCGAGTCACCCCTGACAATGAGTTTCTTGATCCCAAGGTGCACCGCGATCCTGAGACCGGCAAGCAAACCTTCATACTCTGCAGTATTGTTTGTTGCTTGTTCCTTGGGAAAGTGCATCTGGACTATGTACTTGAGGTGCACTCCGGTGGGTGCGATAAGCAGCACGCCGGCACCGGCGCCTTGCAGCGAGAAGGCACCATCAAAGTACATCAGCCATTCTTTATTTGCCTCCTTGACGGGGATGCTCGTCTCTGGAATTTCTTTGTCTGGTGTCGGCGTCCGTTCTGCTATGAACTCCGCCAATGCTTTGCTTTGGATAGTTGAAGTGCTTTCAAACTTGAGGCCAAGGCTTGACAGTTCCAGTGCCCACTCGACAATCCTGCCTGTCGCTTCTGGATTTTGCAATATCCTCTTCAGCGGAAAGCGAGTGACAAATGTTATCTCATGTGCTTGGAAGTAATGGCGCAGCTTTCTCGAGGCCATGAGGAGGCCGAAAAGCAGCTTCTGCACACCAGAGTACCTTGATCTAGCCCCCTACAAAAGGGAACTAACAAAGTAGACTGGGCGCTGCACCATCCTTTTTTGAATCTTGTTGCAATCCTGCGCAGATATGTCCTTGTCGGGACCAGAGCTTGTCGGAGAAACCCCCTGCTTGTCACTGGATGCGCATGTCTCGGTTGCCGGCTCATCTTCCGCCTCTCTCTCCGCTACTAACGCAGCACTAACCACTTGATTGGTTGCCACTATATATAGCAGCAACTTCTCTTGTGGCCTAGGTGCGACAAGTATTGGAGTAGAGGACAGGTATCTCTTCAAGTCCTGTAGCGCAGCCTCCGCTTTGGGAGTCCATTTCATTGGACCTGCCTTTTTGAAAATCTTGAAAAAGGGCAGGGCGCGCTCAGCAAACTTAGAGATAAACCTACTGAGAGCAGCCACACAACCGGCAAGTCTTCATACATCCTTGACGCGCTTTGGTGCTTCGATCTGCTCAATGGCCTTAATCTTGTCGGGATTGGCTTCAATTCCTCGCTGAGATACAAAGAACCCGAGAAGCTTGCCGGAAGGGACTCCAAACACGCACTTCTCGGGGTTGAGCTTGAGGTTCATTTTGCGCAGATTTGCAAAAGTCTCATCCAAATCTTGAACTAGAGTTGCTTTGTCCTTGCTCTTGACCACTATGTCATCCATGTAGGCTTCTACATTTCTGTGTATCTATGGCTCAAAAGCGTCGTGGACTACTCTTGCAAACGTTGAACCAGCATTCTTCAAACCGAAAGGCATCCGTATGAAACAGTAAGTGCCACATGGTGTAATGAATGCGGTTTTCTCTTCATCCTCTTCTGCCATGAAGATCTGATGATATCCTCAATACGCATCAAGAAATGAAAGCAGATCACATCCAGCCGTTGAGTCAACAATCTGGTCGATACGTGGCAAGGGAAATGGGTCTTTGGGACAAGCTTTATTAACATCTGTGAAGTCAATACAAAGTCGCCATTTCCCATTAGCCTTGCGTACAACTACCGGATTGGCCAACCACGTGGGATGGAGGACTGCTCTGACAAGGCCTGCTGCTTCCAACTTCTTAATTTCTTCTGCAATGAACTCTTGGCGCTCCACTGCCTGCTTCCTGACTTTTTGTTTGACGGGCCGCGCGTGAGGACCGACAGCTAGGTGGTGCTCAATTACTTTCCTGGGAACGCCGGGGATGTCAGATGGTTGCCATGCAAACACATCGACATTCGCCCGCAAGAAAGCAACGAGCTGACCTTCCTATTTAGGGTCTAGGGTGGCACTGATGGTGAAGGTACCACTAGTGCCGTCCTCCTTGGCAGGCACCTTCTTGGTTTTCGGCGGAGCTGCCATCTTCTTCTTGCACTTGCCGGTGGAGCTCGATGGTGCGTCCTCGATGGTAGCGCAGCACTCCGAAGAGGTGCGCTTGCCGGAGTGGGCATCAGAGCCCTTGCCGGACTTGGTGGTCTTCTTCCCCCCGGGAGCTTCAGCGGCAAGTGATTTGCTATCTGTTGCAGCTGCTGCATCCCGATAAATCCCGTCAACGCAGATAAGCGCATCCTTCTTGTCGCCATGGACAGAAATGACGCTTATCGGGTCGGGCATCTTGAGTAAGTTGTAAGCATAATGAGAGGCTGCCATAAACTTGGCAAGTGCTGGACAGCCAAGTATGCCATTGTAGGGCAATGGGAAATCGGCAACGTCAAATGTGACCCTCTCAGTTCTGAAGTTGAGCTCGCTGCCAAATGTTACCGGCAACGTGATCTTCCCTTTGGGCTTGCTCCTTCCTGGGTTGATTCCTTGGAAAGTACCAGTCTCTTCGAGCTCGCTGTCAAGGATTTGAAGTTTCTGAAGCACTGCAGAGGAGATCAGATTCAGGCCGGCCCCGCCGTCAACCAACATCTTTGTGTCCTTGAGGTTGCGGATAGTTGCTGATACCAACATCGGCAAGCACCCGACCGCAGTGATGCGATTAGGGTGATCCTCAATGTCAAAGATGATGGGCGTGCTGGACCACTTCAGAGGTTTGCGCGACTCTATGGATGGTTCTGCTGCATTAAACTCACGCATCCATTGCTTGAGTTGGTGGTGCGAGGTATGCAGAGAAGCACCACCATCAACGCAAAGGACCTCTGTTGCCTTCTGAAACTCCTGCTCATCAGCTTCATCGTCTTCCATGTCTTCATCATCTTCATCTTCATCTTCTTCCTTGTCGCGGACGCGGGGAGGTCTGTCCCCTTGCCGCTGCTTGGCCTTGCCGCGGCGTCCTCCGCGACCGGGTCTCTTCTTACCTGCCGCACCAGCACCTTCCTGGGCCTTCTCCTTGTCTCGCCGCTCGTATTCAACCCTCTGTAGCTCAACAAGCTGCTCGACTTTCTTGTAGCTCTGGAGGTCGTGGCCCTTGGTATGGTGAATCCTGCAGTACTGCTTGTCGGAGCTGCCCTGCTTGTCGGCGGCCGCCACAGCTTGGCGGTCGGCATCAGCGGCAACCTCCTTGCCGGAGCCACCAGCCTTAGCCTTGCCGGTGCCACCTCCGTTGCCGGACTGCTCGACAACTAGTACTTCTTATTTTTTCTTCTTTCTGTTGTTCCGCCGCCGGTTCTTCCTTGCCGGGGCGGTCTCCTCACTGTCTGATCCTGCTTCAACATTTTCTCCTGGGAGTCTCCTCCCTTCCTCAGCGCGTGCACACTTGTCGGCCAGGGCGTAAAGCTCACTGACGTCTTTGACTTTGCACATCGCCATCTCCTCCCTCATCCTGCGGTTCCGCATATTCTGATGGAACGCGCTGATCACCGCGGCAGGGTGAACATCTGGGATGTTATAATGCACGCGACTGAATCTGAGGATGAACTTGCGCAGGGACTCTCCTTCCTTCTGGGCAAGCAGGTGAAGGTCACTCTCCTGGCCAGGAGGCTTGTCGCCGCCTGTGAAGGCGCCGACAAACTGATGGCACAAATCCGCCCAAGAAGAAATAGAGCTGTCCGGCAAGTGCATGAGCCAAGATCTGACGTTTGGCTTGAGCACCAGAGGGAAATAGTTGGCAAGAATCTTGTCGTCTCGTCCCCCCGCAGCCTGCATCGCGATGGTGTAGATGCTGAGGAACTCAGATGGGTGTGTCCTGCCATCATACTTCTCCGGCACATCTGGCTTGAAGTTTTTCTTGTCGGGCCACCGGACTTGCCGCAGCTCACGAGTGAATGCAGGGCAACCTACCGCGTACGGCAAGTCGCCTGGTTCCCCTGGCGCATGCATATCGACAGTGGGCCCAGCACGTTGGTCAGATTGACGCCGCGCTTCTCTTCGGCGCTCGATGCGGGTTCGAGCGTCTTCTTCTTGTCGTTCCTTAAGAACTTGGCGCTGATCACGGCGAGCTCGTGGATCTGATGACGCGGGGGAGTCGCTGTCGAGGTGGATCCGAGGAGCTGGTGATCTTGGCCTTCGGGAAGGGGAGTGCATGGTGGTGTCACCCCCGCAGGTCTCGTCGCCACCGGCTCGTGCTTTGTCACCTCGCCGCGGCAAGGACGTAGTTGGTTGCCGCGGAACGTCGCCGTTGGCAAAGGCGATGAGACTCTGAATTGTGGACCTCCACTCGTCGACCTTGTCGGCCGTTGGAGGGTAGTCTAAAAGTAGCTGAGCTCTCTCCAAGGCTTCCGCCGGAGTGGTGGGTGGCAATGGCGTACGGAGCGAGGAACGGGATGTGCTCGGACTCCTAACCAAGTTAGGAGGAGCAGCATCCCGCCCAAGCGACCGTACTTCACTCGTACCGGCACGCTGAGGTGCATGTGGGTCTCGAGGGCCTCGGGATCCTCCAGCTTGGCCTTGATCCAACGAGCGTATGGTGCTGCGAGCATCATGACGCTGTTGGTCCCGCGCCCCCTAAGAAGGACGTGGTGCGGACTCGGACGCCGATGCCTGCGCTGCTTTGTCCTTGGACCTGGCGGTGTTGTGGGCTCTCTCGACGATGCCCGTTCCTCCGCCAGCGTCTTCCCCACCACCCGTCAGCTCCGGTGGCCGTGGGTTCGACGCGGACGGCTCTGCTACAGCCGAAGACTTCTTCTTCGGTGCCATGTTGATGAAGGTGATGATGAAGTTGCTCGTGTGACCGCTGGATCAGGTTCACACAGCCTCGACGCCCCCTACCTGGCGCGCCAAAGATGTCGGGGAAGCTGATCATGACCCACCGACACCTATGGGACGGGGTCCCTTGTGGTTCGGTGGGGGGCAGAGAATGCACGAAGAGCAGATCGAGGCGATGCACACGAGCAGATTTACCCAGCTTCGGAGCTCTCCGGAGAGATAAAACTCCTACTGCTGCTTGTCTGATTATTTGTGTTCTTGCTAGGGAGCAATGGAAGCTACAAAACCTAGCCTGAGTGCGGTCTCGTATGAACTAAGCCAAAGCGGAACCGAACCCTTTCTACGTTGCACTTGGGCCTCCTTTTATAGGCACAAGGGGTTACCACAGGTGGCAAGTAGACAAGGGTAAGATAGTAAAAACAGAGGTTGGTACACCGCTTTGTACAGTTGTCACACCCTAGCTAGTCATGCATTAGAGTGTTGCATCATGTTTACTTTTCATCAGAAACTTGAAATGGGGATGACAGAACCCCCAGTCCCCTCTGAAACCAACTAGGGTTACTAAAATAATTTTTCAATGAACCTGAAATGCCCTTCTAAAATGTCCATCATTTTAGCCTTGGTTCAGAACCTCTGACAAAAGTGGTGCACATTTTCCTAGGCCATCCTAGGGTTTTTGAATTAAATCATAGATATTTGAATTTGGGCATTTAAAATAATATAAAATATTTAAATGCTCAAATATCTCCAAACTAAATTGTTTCATGTTGGAAATAATCCAACTATGGACCAGGAGTAGTTTGGTGATTTTTGGAGTTGCCTAGGTATTTTATTTAATTCAACAAAGTTGCAGATATATTAAATAAACCAGAAAACAGAAAAGAAAGGGGAAAGACTTACCTGTGCGGCCCAGCCAGCTGGCCGGCCCAGCTAGCAGCCGACCCAGCCCAACACTGTAGCTCCCCGTCGTCTTCCTCCCCACGCCCAGAAGCTGCTGCGTGCTCGCGCGCGCGCGGCCGCGCGGCCACCTCCTGCTTGCCGACGCCCTCCTGGCCGCGTGGACGACGTCCGCAGCCCGTCCCGACCCCCCTGCTCTCGCTCACTCTCCCCCGTTTCTCCCTCGCTCTCTCTCGCTCTCGGCCGAAGCTCACCGTCGCTGCCGTTCGCCATAGCCACTGTCTCCGGCCACCCCTCGCTCCCCCGAGTAGCTCAGAAGCTCCGCCACAACTCCCTCTTCCTCCCCACCGTTCCACGAGTCCCCGGAAGCCCTGCATCGCCGCCACGTCGCCGTTCCCCTCTTCGGACTCCGACCACCGTCGCCGTCGAATTCGCCGTCTCCGACGCGTCCCCGAGCCCGCTTCGACGCCCACTGCAACCGCGGTGAGCCCCCGAGTCGTTTCCCCCTCTCCGTCCCCTCGTTCCCTCACCGTAGCTTCATCTCCACCACGGCCGAACCTCCGCCGTCGCCGAGCTCGCCGTCGACGCAGCTCCGGTGACCATTTGGTCACCCCGGCGAGTCCAACACGTTCGCAAGAACCCGTAGAGCATCCCTAGCGCCTCACTTTGCTCGACTTCGAGCTCCAGCACCAATCCCGCGCACGACCGAAACCTGGCGGCCGCAGCCGAGCTCACCGCCGTCGACTCCGGCCACCCCGACCCCAACGGACTCCGCCAAGAGCCGCGGGCCGTCCTCAGCTTCACTCCGGTGGTCGCCGCGTTCCATTTGGTGGCCGAAACGACCAAAACCACTATCGCCGCCGCACTGTTGGTCGCCGCCGGCCAGAACTCCGGCGAGCTGACGTGGCCCAGTTAATTAGCCGCTAACCCACCACCTACTGACGCTGACAAGTGGGCCCCAGGGCTTAGTCAAAGCTAACCAGCCCGGGGTCAACGCGGGATTAGCCCTGTGACACTGACGTGTGGACCCCACACGTCAGGTTTGACCCGAGCCAGCCCTGTTGACCTGCTGATGTCACTGTGATGTCAGGCTGACGCAGTAATTGAATTTCTGGATTTAAATTAAATCAGGAAATTCCAGAATATTATTTAAACTTCAAAAACTCATAACTTTTATTCTGTAACTCCAAATTGGACAAATAATATATGAAAAATGATCAGAAAAATCCAATCTATCCATCTGTACTATTTTCATGCATGATCAAACAAGTTAACTTGATGTTTTAATCAGAACAAGAAAAGGCACTTTAAAAGGCCATATTTGAATTTGGAATTTGAATCTTTGATTCAAATTTGCTCAAACACATCTGGTTTTAGTTGCATTAGCCCAACACACTCATATTGCCATGTTTCATGCATGCATCATATTGTTGCACATTGTTTGGTGATGCCTGTGTATCGTTACCCTTTGCGACAGGATCTGTCCCCGAGGAGTACCGTGATTACCCTAACGAAGAATCGTATCCGTGCAACGAACCATCAGGCAAGCAACCAACCATTTGATCATATCGATACAATCCCATGTTCTCGCTCCTGCTCTCTTTTACTGCATTAAGACAACGCGATTCAAACTGCTGTGTGCTACGGTAGTTGAACCCATTTCCTCTGCATGACCTGTCATTGCCACAGTAACTAGATGAAACCCACTAGCATGTGTAGGAGTTGATTGAGCCATATGTATGTGTTGTTCCTACCTTGCTATGCCTGCTATGCTTAGAGTTGTGTCAGGTCTGGTTCATCTGGGTGATGGGCTAGAGTGAAATGATTATGTCGGTAATAAGAGTGGTGTGGTGAACACGATTTGGTAAAGGTATCGATGAGAGGCCATGTAGGAGTACATGGTGGGTTGTTTCATTGAAGCCGACCTTAAGCACTGAGATCTGTATGTGTGATTTAAGATACAGCTACTACCATGCATTGGGCCCTGAAATATGACCCCGCTCGACTTCTTATTCACCCTAGCTCTCTGTCCAGGAGTTGCAAGTAGTTTCTGGTGTTTGTAGCCTACTGGAGGCCGTGGACAGCGCTGACCGTAGGGGTGGGCTGTGATGCGGTAGGTACGTGGCACGGGTGTACCGAATACCCGTTAGGTATCTCGGGAACCCTGTTCACATCGTTCGGGGCCGTATGGGAAACCTCGGCCGGACTCCCTGCGGATGGAACCTGAATAGGCGATAAACCTGGACTAGAGGCTTAAGTGTTTAGGTAGGTCGTGGTCTACACCCACGTCGGCTTTCGCTTGAAGTCTGCCGAGCACATGTCGTGTGCAGACGCTAAGTGGTGGAAACATGTATGAAGAAGTACACCCCTGCAGGGTTAACATGATCTATTCGAATAGCCGCGTCCGCGGTAAAGGACTACTTGGTTGCCTATACAGTTCATAGACAAGTAAATGGAAACTACTAAAAGCCTCAAGATAAGTGTGAGTGCCGAGGATGGCTCTTCCGTAGGAAGACGGAGGTGGATCCTCGGTAGTGTATTGAAGTGGTGAATAGTGGACTCGTGTGCGCAAAACTATTTCAAATTGGAGTATCGTAGGATAGTCTAGCCAAGAGTCAAAGCTGGCTTGCTGCAATAACTCCACCAACCCTTCTTGATACTATGCATGTATGTAGGATCTGATGTAAGTCTTGCTGAGTACCTTTGTACTCATGTTGCTATAATCTACATTTTTACAGAAGACGCTGCAACCCCTTCTGATGGGTTCTATGTAGACGTTGACATCAACGAGTAGGCTAAAGACCCAGGTGGTGACCCTGAGCTTGTGAAGGACCACGTAGTATAGCTAGGCTTTCCAAGCCTCTTTTATTTTACTAGTTGTCTGTACTCAGACAAGTTACTTCCGCTGTTGGCTTGTATGATTGTATGACTTGTATGTTGGGTCGTGAGACCCGTACCTTTGTGTGTATGTTATGTATGGCTCACTGAGCCCTTAAATAAAGTACTTGTGTCGTAGAGTCATGTTGTGATGCTTCGTTGTATTTGCACATATCGAGCATATTGTGTGTATGATTGAAATGCTTGGTATGTGTGGGATCTGACCATCTAGTCGTTTATCTTTAGTAGCCTCTCTTACCGGGAAATGTCTCCTAGTGTTACCGCTGAGCCATGGTAGCTTGCTACTGCTCTGGAACACTTAGGCTGGCCGGCATGTGTCCTTCTTCGTTCCTGTGTCTGTCCCTTCGGGGAAATGTCACGCTGTGAGTACCGGAGTCCTGTTAGCCCGCTACAGCCCGGTTTACCGGAGTCCTGCTAGCCCAGTGCTACAGCCCGGACCCACTTGCTGATGACCGACACGTTCGAAGCTGGGTCATGGATGCCTGTCCCTGTAAGTCTGTGCCACTTTGGGTTTACGACTAGTCATGTCAGCCCGGGCTCTTTATCATATGGATGCTAGCGACACTATCATATACGTGAGCCAAAAGGCGCAAACGGTCCCGGGAAAAGGTAAGACGACACCCGTGGGGATACCGTGCGTGAGGCCGCAAAGTGATATGAGGTGTTACCAGCTAGATCGATGTGACATCGAGTCGGGGTCCTGACAGCGTTGGCATCAGAGCCGGACTGCCTGTAGGTTCTCCAAGCCAAACTGGTCGATGTTGAGTCTAGAAATTCTTTAGTTATATGTAGGGGAATTGTTTGTGGGATGGAACGTAAGGCTCTTTTACTCCTTATACCTTATGACATTCTGATCTGAGTCAGTCCATTCTTCCACCGGGGGTTAAGGAATTAGGATCTGTTCTCTCTATCAGGATCACGTGTTACTAATCAGTAGTACCTTATAAGTTTGATGGTTATCAGCCTAGTTCAGTTCTACTACCACATTATGTTGTTAGAATGGATTCAGAACTTGATATGATGATGTTGAGTGTGTACGAAATCCTTTGTCAAATGTCTCAATATCCTTTTTGAGCATTTACAGCTGTTATGCTGCCGAAATTTTGCTAGAAATTCTAATGCCTTTGCATTATAATTGTGCTTTCAGATGGCCACTCGCGACCTCAATCAAGTGGTTCGCCTGACCCGATGCCTAGATGTACCCGGCCATACTGCCAAGTTGGTTAGGGTAATGACTGAGGCTGGATACCGCTGGTATCCTGAGTACACGGTCGAAGAGCAATTCCGAGATTTTAATCAAAGCCAGTATCTCTGCACTGTCAGGATATTTCCATCTTATCCTGGATCCACTGAGCCTCTTCACTGCTCCTATGGACTCGGGGTTACTATTGAGATGGCTGTGCAGGATGCCGCCTACTCTATGATGACCATTATGCGAGTCAGATCTGGTCTATTTCGGGACTCTGATTTCCGGTATATGCCAGGATCACTTCCGGGAGCACAAGGGTATCTCCAGGCTATCTACGCTGACTCCACTCAGGAGGATTCACGGACTCGCACCACTGCTGAGATGCTCGAGGATAAGGACCGTGAAAATCGGGCCTTAAGGTTAGAGCTCTTCAATACCCGTGCTGACCACTGGGCCACTTTGACTCGGTTCGCACCGGCGGTGCAAGCTGGATATTCAGATATGCGCGATCTCTATCCTGTGAGATCTGCTCTGCCAGACGTGATGGTTTGGCGTGATGTAGGAGGCATCACCCCACCTCGCGGTCCCCGTAGGCCACCGTTTGTTGGTCCAAGACCTCATCCTAGCCCCTATGGTCCACAAGCTCCGCGAGATCGTCTGTTTCCGGATGAACATGTTGAGCTTCCAGGCTATGGAGGTGACTTCTACGAGGACTACTACGGATCGGTCTGAGTTAGTAGTAGTATCACTAGTTCGCACTAGCTGTGTCGTCTGTTGTCCTGCGTGTCTCGTGGGATATGACCTAGTTTGTACTCTTTCCGGAGATGTAGAAAAATAATGTATAGGAGCTTGGGATGCCTCCGATGAGATGTAATCCTCCTTTCACCGTGTTAGTACTTTGCTTGGTCTTGTACTAAACCTGTATGGTGTGTATGACGATGGAATAAAGAAGCAGTTTTCTGTATCTACCATGTCATACGGATGATCATCTTGCATTTCGAGTTATTCCTTACATTCTATATCCTATGTCGGAATTTTATCATTCTGACTAAATCATTGTCTTGCTTACCTAGGATGGTCAACACGCGCGCTAACCCTGCTTCCCAAGAGCAGGCCGAAGGCAGTGAAGCCAGGAATGAACATCTGCCTCAACCTCCTTCACTAGCCGAGGTTATGATGGAAGCTGAGAGAAACAAGCGGGAGACAAACCGTTTGTTGGAGCGTATTGAACAGAACACAGCACACCATCAGAGGGCTAACGTGGTGTCACTCAGTGATTTTATCAAATTGCATCCACCCACGTTCCACCACTCCGTCGAGCCTCTCGACGCTGATGACTGGCTTCGCAGTATCTCTCACAAACTGCGTTCCGCGCTGGTAGCGGAGGCTGACAAGGTCACCTTTGCTGCATATCATCTTGAAGGCCCCGCCAGTCTATGGTGGGAGAATTATGGAGCTATGCGCCCAGCAGGCCATGTCACAACTTGGGCTGAATTCAGCGACGCTTTCCGTGAGCATCACATTCCGGAGGGTCTCATGGACCGTAAGCGTGAAGAATTTTGCAATTTCACCCAAGGCCGACTTTCTGTGGATGTCTATAGCAGGGAGTTTGGTAATCTTGCACGATATGCAACCGAGGAAGTTTCTACTGACGCCAAGAAGCAAGCAAGGTTCCGTAAGGGCCTTAGTCCTGAGCTTCGCCGCGACCTCCGTCTGCATGAGTGCACATCCTTTTCGAAACTTGTCAACAAAGCCATCAGTGCTGAAACTGGTCAGACTGACTATGACGCAACACGCAAGCATGGACGTGACACGGGTTCCTCATCCGGTGCTGGTCCTCAGAAGCGCCGCGTGTGGGTACCCAACACCGCCTTGCCACCCAGGTTCACACCGAGGCCATCTTTCCAGGCGCCTCGCCCTGTTCAACAGTCTGCTCCAGCTAAGCCCTATGGGGGTCCAACCAATAATGCTCCTCCACGTACCAGTTCTGTGACTTGTTTCAAGTGTGGGGAATCTGGTCACTATATGCGTGAGTGCCCCCAGACCAACCCCAATCAATCTGCTAAAGCTGTTGGCCGTGGCAAGCCGACAGGAAAAGTGTTTCATGCCAAACCGGTCACCGCTTCACGTGGCCATGTCAACTGTGTCTCTGCCGAAGAAGCTCAAGAAGATCCCAACGTCGTTCTCGGTACGCTTCTTGTTAATTGCCACCCGGCATCTGTTCTTTTCGATACAGGAGCCTCTCATTCTTTTATATCTGAAAATTATGCTCGTTTGCATAACGTTGCATTCTGTGACTTGCCATCCTCTATGGTAATTCAAACTCCGGGATCCAAATGGCAAACTTCTAGAGTAAGCCATGGAAATGAAATCCAAGTCGACAGACTTGTTTTTCTTGCATCTTTGATAGCCCTTAAATCTTCAGATATTAATATCATTTTGGGTATGGACTGGATGTCAGCTCATCATGCCCAAATCGATTGCTTTTCTAGGACTGTTCAACTCACCCATCCTTCGGGGAAGATAGTCAATGTTTTGACTCGAATAGCCAAGCGACAATTATATTCTCTTAACGCCAACCCTTTGCCAGACCTTGAGGACGTTCCGGTAGTCCGTGACTTTCCGGATGTCTTTCCAGAGGAATTGCCAGGTGTTCCACCTGACAGGGATGTTGAGTTCGTAATAGACCTCATTCCAGGAACCGTTCCGATTGCTAGAAGACCTTATAAGATGGCACCACTAGAACTAGCCGAGCTTAAGAAACAACTCGATGAATCCTTGAAAAAGGGTTTCATCCGCCCTAGTTCATCTCCGTGGGCTTGCCCCGTCCTATTCGTCAAGAAGAAGGATGGTACGGACCGATGGTTGTAGATTACCGACCTGTCAATTTGGTCACAATCAAGAACAAATATCCACTTCCCAGGATCAACGACCTGTATGATCAGCTCGCTGGATCCTCAGTCTTCTCCAAGATGGATTTGAGGTTGGGATACCATCAAATCAAAATCAGGAACGGGGACATTCCTAAAACGGCCTTTGTTACTCGTTATGGCCAATACGAGTACACCGTCATGTCCTTCGGTTTAACCAACGCTCCAGCCACCTTTTCTCGGTTAATGAACTCAATCTTCATGGAGTATTTGGATAAATTCGTCGTAGTTTATCTCGATGATATACTCATCTACTCCAAGAACGAGGAAGAACATGCCGAACATCTAAGGCTAGTGTTGAAGAAACTTCGAGAGCATCGCCTTTATGCCAAATTTTCTAAATGTGAATTCTGGTTGTCAGAAGTGACCTATCTGGGTCATGTAATATCTGGTAAAGGTATTGCTGTTAACCCTGAGCGAGTTCAAGCCGTCCTTGACTGGACTCCACCTGAATCTGTCAAGCAAGTTCGGAGTTTTCTAGGCTTAGCGAGCTATTGCCGTCGCTTTGTCGAGAACTTCTCCAAAGTTGCTAAACCTCTAACCGAACTCCTCAAGAAAGATAAGAAGTTCGAATGGACTCCACAATGTGAGCACAGTTTTCAGGAACTGAAAAGACGCCTGACTTCTGCTCCCGTGCTGGTACCGCCAGACTTCTCCAAAGACTTTGTTATCTACTGCGACGCCTCGCGACAAGGACTAGGTTGCATTCTCATGCAAGATCGACACGTAATTGCCTACGCTTCACGGCAATTGCACCCACATGAGGAGAATTATCCTACCCATGATCTAGAACTTGCAGCCGTAGTCTATGCACTTAAGACCTGGCGACATTACCTCCTCGGTAATCGTTGCGAAATATTCACTGATCACCAAAGTCTGAAGTACATCTTCACCCAACCGGATCTGAATCTCAGGCAAAGACGTTGGGTTGAATTGATCACAGACTTCGACTTAGGAATAACCTATACCCCAGGGAAAGCCAACGTCATGGCTGATGCGCTAAGTCGTAAATCTTATTGTAACAACCTGATGTTACAACAAAGTCAACCGCTTCTCCATGAGGAATTTCGGAAGCTTAACCTTCACATTGTACCTCAAGGTTTTCTTTCCACCTTGGTGGCAAAACCTACTCTTACGGATCAAATCATCGCTGCCCAAAAGCGAGATAAGGGAATCTCTAAAATCAAAGAGAACATTGCTAGCGGAGGTGCTAGTTGTTTCTCCACTAATGATCATGGTGTTGTGTACTTTGAGAACCGTCTAGTGGTTCCCAAGAACCAGCATCTACGGCAGTTGATCCTTAAGGAGGCCCATGAATCTCCTCTCACCATTCATCCCGGTAGTACTAAAATGTATCAGGACCTACGCCAGAGGTTCTGGTGGACTAGGATGAAGAGAGAAATTGCTCAGTATATTGCCAATTGCGACGTCTGTCGTCGTGTAAAAGCAGAGCATCAACGGCCTGCTGGCACCCTTCAACCCTTAGCTATTCCTGAATGGAAATGGGATAAAATTGGTATGGATTTCATTACCGGCTTTCCCAGGACCAAAAGAGGGAATAATGCTATCTTCGTCGTGGTCGATCGTCTTTCCAAAGTAGCTCATTTCTTACCTGTTCGTGAGAGTATAACCGCTAGCCAGCTGGCAGACTTATACATCTCCCGAATAGTGTCCCTTCATGGTGTTCCTTTGGAAATCAATTCGGATCGAGGAAGTCTTTTCACCTCTCGATTTTGGGAAAGTTTCCAAAATGCTATGGGAACCCGTCTCTCCTTTAGCACCGCTTTCCACCCTCAGTCAAGTGGTCAAGTGGAACGCGTCAATCAGATTCTAGAAGACATGCTTCGAGCCTCTGTTATCTCATTCGGAATGGACTGGGAGAAGTGCCTTCCATTTGCCGAATTCGCTTACAACAACAGCTATCAATCTAGCTTGGGTAAAGCCCCTTTTGAAGTTCTCTATGGACGACGATGTCGAACACCCCTTAACTGGTCAGAGACCGGGGAAAGACAATTCTTTGGCCCGGATATGATTCAGGAAGCAGAAGAACAAGTTCGTATCGTTCGTGAAAAGTTGAAAACAGCCCAATCCCGTCAAAAGAGTCAATATGACCGAAAACATAAGGCTATGACTTTCGCGGTTGACGAGAAGGCTTATCTTCGGGTCACCCCTCTGAAGGGAACCCAACGTTTCGGTATCAAAGGCAAATTGGCTCCTCGTTACATTGGACCTTTTCGCATTCTTGCCAAACGAGGAGAAGTTGCCTACCAGTTGGAACTACCTCCGCACCTCTCCAGGGTTCACGATGTCTTCCACGTCTCTCAACTCAGGCGTTGCTTCTCGGATCCTATCCGTGAAGTGGACCACGAAACGCTTGATCTCCAAGATAATCTTACATATCGAGAGTACCCCATTCGTATCCTCGATCAAGCCGAACGTACCACGCGACGTCATAATATCAAGTTTCTCAAGGTTCAATGGTCGCACCATTCTGAAGATGAAGCAACTTGGGAAAGGGAGGATCGTCTTCGACTTGAATATCCCGCCTTCTTCTCGGAGGAACCCAAATCTCGGGACGAGATTCTTTTGAGTGGGGGTGAGTTGTCACACCCTAGCTAGTCATGCATTAGAGTGTTGCATCATGTTTACTTTTCATCAGAAACTTGAAATGGGGATGACAGAACCCCCAGTCCCCTCTGAAACCAACTAGGGTTACTAAAATAATTTTTCAATGAACCTGAAATGCCCTTCTAAAATGTCCATCATTTTAGCCTTGGTTCAGAACCTCTGACAAAAGTGGTGCACATTTTTCTAGGCCATCCTAGGGTTTTGAATTAAATCATAGATATTTGAATTTGGGCATTTAAAATAATATAAAATATTTAAATGCTCAAATATCTCCAAACTAAATGTTTCATGTTGGAAATATTCCAACTATGGACCAGGAGTAGTTTGGTGATTTTTGGAGTTGACTAGGTATTTTATTTAATTCAACAAAGTTGCAGATATATTAAATAAAACAGAAAACAGAAAAGAAGGGGAAGACTTACCTGTGCGGCCCAGCCAGCTGGCCGGCCCAGCTAGCAGCCGACCCAGCCAACACTGTAGCTCCCCGTCGTCTTCCTCCCCACGCCCCGAAGCTGCTGCGTGCTCGCGCGCGCGCGGCCGCGCGGCCACCTCCTGCTTGCCGACGCCCTCCTGGCCGCGTGGACGACGTCCGCAGCCCGTCCCGATCCCCCCTGCTCTCGCTCTCGGCCGAAGCACACCGTCGCCGCCGTTCGCCGTAGCCACTGTCTCCGGCCACCCCTCGCTCCCCCGAGTAGCTCAGAAGCTCCGCCACAACTCCCTCTTCCTCCCCACCGCTCCACGAGTCCCCGGAAGCCCTGCATCGCCGCCACGTCGCCGTTCCCCTCTTCGGGCTCCGACCACCGTCGCCGACGAATTCGCCGTCTCCAGCGCGTCCCCGAGCCCGCTTCGACGCCCACTGCAACCGCGGTGAGCCCCCGAGCCGTTTCCCCCTCTCCTTCCCCTCGTTCCCTCACCGTAGCTGCATCTCCACCACGGCCGAACCTCCGCCGTCGCCGAGCTCGCCGTCGACGTAGCTCCGGTGACCATTTGGTCACCCCGGCGAGTCCAACACGTTCGCAAGAACCCGTAGAGCATCCCTAGCGCCTCACTTTGCTCGACTTCGAGCTCCAGCACCAATCCCGCGCACGACCGAAACCCGGCGGCCGCAGCCGAGCTCACCGCCGTCGACTCCGGCCACCCCGACCCCAACGGACTCCGCCAAGAGCCGCGGGTCGTCCTCAGCTTCACTCCGGTGGTCGCCGCGTTCCATTTGGTGGCCGAAACGACCAAAACCACTATCGCCGCCGCACTGTTGGTCGCCGCCGGCCAGAACTCCGGCGAGCTGACGTGGCCCAGTTAATTAGCCACTAACCCACCACCTACTGACGCTGACAAGTGGGCCCCAGGGCTTAGTCAAAGCTAACCAGCCCGGGGTCAACGCGGGATTAGCCCTGTGACACTGACGTGTGGACCCCACACGTCAGGTTTGACCCGAGCCAGCCCTGTTGACCTGCTGATGTCACTGTGATGTCAGGCTGACGCAGTAATTGAATTTCTGGATTTAAATTAAATCAGGAAATTCCAGAATATTATTTAAACTTCAAAAACTCATAACTTTTATTCTGTAACTCCAAATTGGACAAATAATATATGAAAAATGATCAGAAAAATCCAATCTATCCATCTGTACTATTTTCATGCATGATCAAACAAGTTAACTTGATGTTTTAATCAGAACAAGAAAAGGCACTTTAAAAGGCCATATTTGAATTTGGAATTTGAATCTTTGATTCAAATTTGCTCAAACACATCTGGTTTTAGTTGCATTAGCCCAACACACTCATATTGCCATGTTTCATGCATGCATCATATTGTTGCACATTGTTTGGTGATGCCTGTGTATCGTTACCCTTTGCGACAGGATCTGTCCCCGAGGAGTACCGTGATTACCCTAACGAAGAATCGTATCCGTGCAACGAACCATCAGGCAAGCAACCAACCATTTGATCATATCGATACAATCCCATGTTCTCGCTCCTGCTCTCTTTTACTGCATTAAGACAACGCGATTCAAACTGCTGTGTGCTACGGTAGTTGAACCCATTTCCTCTGCATGACCTGTCATTGCCACAGTAACTAGATGAAACCCACTAGCATGTGTAGGAGTTGATTGAGCCATATGTATGTGTTGTTCCTACCTTGCTATGCCTGCTATGCTTAGAGTTGTGTCAGGTCTGGTTCATCTGGGTGATGGGCTAGAGTGAAATGATTATGTCGGTAATAAGAGTGGTGTGGTGAACACGATTTGGTAAAGGTATCGATGAGAGGCCATGTAGGAGTACATGGTGGGTTGTTTCATTGAAGCCGACCTTAAGCACTGAGATCTGTATGTGTGATTTAAGATACAGCTACTACCATGCATTGGGCCCTGAAATATGACCCCGCTCGACTTCTTATTCACCCTAGCTCTCTGTCCAGGAGTTGCAAGTAGTTTCTGGTGTTTGTAGCCTACTGGAGGCCGTGGACAGCGCTGACCGTAGGGGTGGGCTGTGATGCGGTAGGTACGTGGCCGGGTGTACCGAATACCCATTAGGTATCTCGGGAACCCTGTTCACATCGTTCGGGGCCGTATAGGAAACCTCGGCCGGACTCCCTGCGGATGGAACCTGAATAGGCGATAAACCTGGACTAGAGGCTTAAGTGTTTAGGTAGGTCGTGGTCTACACCCACGTCGGCTTTCGCTTGAAGTCTGCCGAGCACATGTCGTGTGCAGACGCTAAGTGGTGGAAACATGTATGAAGAAGTACATCCCTGCAGGGTTAACATGATCTATTCGAATAGCCGCGTCCGCGGTAAAGGACTACTTGGTTGCCTATACAGTTCATAGACAAGTAAATGGAAACTACTAAAAGCCTCAAGATAAGTGTGAGTGCCGAGGATGGCTCTTCCGTAGGAAGACGGAGGTGGATCCTCGGTAGTGTATTGAAGTGGTGAATAGTGGACTCGTGTGCGCAAAACCATTTCAAGTTGGAGTATCGTAGGATAGTCTAGCCAAGAGTCAAAGCTGGCTTGCTGCAATAACTCCACCAACCCTTCTTGATACTATGCATGTATGTAGGATCTGATGTAAGTCTTGCTGAGTACCTTTGTACTCATGTTGCTATAATCTACATTTTTACAGAAGACGCTGCAACCCCTTCTGATGGGTTCTATGTAGACGTTGACATCAACGAGTAGGCTAAAGACCCAGATGGTGACCCTGAGCTTGTGAAGGACCTCGTAGTATAGCTAGGCTTTCCAAGCCTCTTTTATTTTACTAGTTGTCTGTACTCAGACAAATTACTTCCGCTGTTGGCTTGTATGATTGTATGACTTGTATGTTGGGTCGTGAGACCCGTACCTTTGTGTGTATGTTATGTATGGCTCAATGAGCCCTAAATAAAGTACTTGTGTCGTAGAGTCATGTTGTGATGCTTCGTTGTATTTGCACATATCGAGCATATTGTGTGTATGATTGAAATGCTTGGTATGTGTGGGATCTGACCATCTAGTCGTTTATCTTTAGTAGCCTCTCTTACCGGGAAATGTCTCCTAGTGTTACCGCTGAGCCATGGTAGCTTGCTACTGCTCTGGAACATTTAGGCTGGCCGGCATGTGTCCTTCTTTGTTCCTGTGTCTGTCCCTTCGGGGAAATGTCACGCTGTGAGTACCGGAGTCCTATTAGCCCGCTACAGCCCGGTTTACCGGAGTCCTGCTAGCCCAGTGCTACAGCCCGGACCCACTTGCTGATGACCGACACGTTCGAAGCTGGGTCATGGATGCCTGTCCCTGTAAGTCTGTGCCACTTTGGGTTTACGACTAGTCATGTCAGCCCGGGCTCTTTATCATATGGATGCTAGCGACACTATCATATACGTGAGCCAAAAGGCGCAAACGGTCCCGGGAAAAGGTAAGACGACACCCGTGGGGATACCGTGCGTGAGGCCGCAAAGTGATATGAGGTGTTACCAGCTAGATCGATGTGACATCGAGTCGGGGTCCTGACAACAGTGTACAGTGATCTATACCTAACTCTGACGGCAAGGGACAAGAGTCATAAATGCCCGTCTCAGTCGCCTGAACAGTGTAACAGGGACCGTCAAGTGCGCCTCCGTTTGCCACGATGGTAGCTTGTCTGCGCTGCTTATCGCTACTCCCCGCTGGCTGCACAGCCCATCGACACGCATTCCTGGGAAAGCCCCACGGCGACACGTTGGCGGATGAGCTGGAGCGGAGATGAAGAGAGGTTGCCTGCCGCGGCAAGCGTCTTGCCGCGGCAGAACCCTTGTTGCGCTTGGGAGCTTGGCACTCACCAAGCCTTCTCGATAAGCTCCTCTTGCCGGGGCCTTGTTTCCTTCGTGCCTTGAGTGGTCTTCCCGGCAAGCTCCTCTTGCCGGGGCCTTCTGCGTGCCTAGGGTGGCCTTCCCGGCAAGCTCCTCTTGTCGGGGCCTTGTCTCCTTGTCTTAAAACACTTTGTTCTTGAATGGCTCCAAAGGAGTCACGAAGAATCTTGGTGATCATCAGGCAAACCTTGCCGCGGGGTGCTGCGACTGTCCGTGCACGAGTTCGGGATACTAGGGGACCCCTACTCTAGTACACCGACAATGGCGATCCGTCGGCAGTGCGCGGAGAAGACGGGCCGATGGTGAGGCAGCAGGATGTCCGGCGGTGCGTGGCTCGTCGGGGACGAAGAGGAGGTCGCAGCGGAGCTCCCGGAGTCGACGGTGGAGCGAGGAGTGGCCGTGAACGGCGGTGGCGGCAACACTCGGTTGCGCGCGAGAGAGAGGGTTAGAGGAGGGGGCGAGAGCAGAGAGTAACAGGGAGAGGCAGAGAGGGGTCCAGGGCGGCGACGAGGGAAGGATCGGGGCTCCCAGGTGTTAGCAGGAGGTGGCCGAAGCCGCACGCACGCGCGCCACGCCTCTCCTCTGCCTACTGGCTAAAGGAAGAAGACGGGCGTGCCCCTGTGGGCTGGGCCAACAGTGTTGGGCCTGGTGTCTGAGCCAGGTGAGCACTCTCTCTCTCTCTCTGTGTGTTTTCTATTTGTTTCCTCTTTTCTAATTTTTACAGTTTGTTTTTGATTTAGTTTTAACACCAAATCAATTTTAAACTTCATGAAAATAATTGTGTGAACTAAATGGACTTATCCAAAGCCACACAAAATTTTTACAGAATTATTGAACATATATTTATTATATAATAAATATAGATCCAATTCAAATATTTATTGGATTAATTCAAATGGCCAAAATAAATGTTTCTGAGCTCCTAAAAATATTGGTTTGAATTTTACCTCTTGCCAATATTCTTATAGAATACCAGGGACATTTTCTTGGACTCATTTGAGAAGATTTTAAAGTTGGTTATTTTTGAACTGATTTCTGAGGGTTTCAACAAACCTCAATTCAACTTTCAGAAATTTTAGACATGATGCATAAGTGCAGATGCAACTATTTCACTCAGCTATTCTAGGTCTGTGACACAACACTCTGGCCAAGGGTGACATTTCAGAACGATCTCGAGTCCCTGATGACTCGACTTAATGAGATCCCTGGTCGAGTGCAGGAATGGAAGAAGTCATCTGCTCGGTGTGGTGCTGATGTTGCTCTGTCTCTGGTCCGTGTCCACTTCAAAGAAGCCAAGCAAGAGAAGCTGGCAGCGCTCAAGGTTGCCAACACCAAGAAGGTTGACTTCCAATCCTTCAGGGAAACCTTCATCGAAGCAGCCACTCGCATTGCAGATGGAATCAACTTTTACGAGTTCGTCGAGCTGGCCAGCTCTCCTCCTGTGGAGTGAACAAACTTTAACCTCTAATTAAATTTGCCTCGGAATGCCGAGTGATTTTGTAACCGTTAAACTCTTTCACGCCTGATGCCCGAGTACTTTTATCTGCGGTTCGGAACTTGCGAGATTTATCTGAACTTGGTTCTTCTTAGAACACAATTGCTTTGGCTTTCTCTCCGAATGGAAGTTGGCCCTTCACTCGGAACAAACTTTTGTACATGTGATGCAGCTCTGAAGAGAAGGTCACAGACGACCTGCACCTCGTCGTCCTTGCGGATCGAGATGGAGCGTACATTGTACTTGTGACACAGCTCCGAGGAGAGGGTCGCAGATGACTTGCACCTAGTCGTCCTTGCGGATCGAGATGGAGCGCACATTGTACTTGTGACGCAGCTCCCAGGAGAGGGTCGCAGACGACCGGCACCTCAAGGTCCTTGCGGATCAAGATGGAGCATACGTTGTACTTGTGACACAGCTTGAAGCGCGTGGCCAGGTCGAGTGAGAGGATTGCTCTTTACTCGGTAACTTTTTTTTTTAAACTTAGGCGTGTACAAGACTGCAGCTAAGCTCCCGAGTGAGAGGATTGCTCTTCACTCGGTAGGATTTTTTAAACTTAGGCGAGTACGAGACTGCACCTAAGCCCCCAAGTGAGAGGCTTGCTCTTCACTCGGTAGGAGTTTTTAAACTTAGGCGAGTACGAGACTGCAGCTAAGCCCCCGAGTGAGAGGATTGCTCTTCACTCGGTAGTATATTTTCAACTTAGGCGAGTACGAGACTGCAGCTAAGCCCCAAGAGTGAGAGGATTGCTCTTCACTCGGTAGGATTTTTTAAACTTAGGCGAGTACGAGACTGCAGCTAAGCCCCCGAGTGAGAGGCTTGCTCTTCACTCGGTATGATTTTTTAAACTTAGGCAAGTACGAGACTGCAGCTAAGCCCCCGAGTGAGAGGATTGATCTTCACTCGGTAGGATTTTTTAAACTTAGGCGAGTACGAGACTGCAGCTAAGCCCCCGAGTGAGAGGAATTCTCATCACTCGGTAGGATTTTTTAAACTTAGGAGAGTACGGAACTGCAGCTATGCCTCCGAGTGAGAGGTTTGCTCTTCACTCGGTAGGATTTTTAAAACTTAGACGAATTTGGTTCGCGGCTAAGCCCCCGAGTGAGAGGCTTTCTCTTCACTCGTTAGGATTTTTCAAACTTAGACGAGTACGAGACTACAGCTAAGCCCCCTAGTGAGATGATTGCTCTTCACTCAGTAGGATTTTATAAACTTAGGTGAGTACGGAACTGCAGCTAAGCCTCCGAGTGAGAGGCTTGCTCTTCACTCGGTAGGATGTTATAAACATTGGCGAGTCAGGTTCGCGGCTAAGCCCCCGAGTGAGAAGCTTGCTCTACACTCGGTAGGATTTTTAAAACTTTTGCGAATACGAGACTACAACTAAGCCCCCGAGTAAGAGGATTGCTCTTCACTCGGTAGGATTTTTTAAACTTAGGCGAGTACGAGACTGCAGCTAAGCCCCCGAGTGAGAGGATTGCTCTTCACTCGGTAGGATTTTTTAAATGTAGGTGAGTACGGAACATGTTGTGGAATCGTCACGTCAGATGTCCTAGTGTAAGAAATTAGTCGTGAGACCAACGCATCTACGCGGTAGCTTTAAAGGGTTGATCGGAATCGAGAGACGCGAGGCGGGTCAACACATAAGAGAAGGATTTAGACAGCTTCGGGCCCCGGGAAACATCATCCGATAATAACCCTACATGTTGTTTGTGGCTAGGTCTCATTATACTCATGAGAGAGTCACCGCATAAGACGGCTCCCCCTTTGTGTCTAGCCCTAGAGATTGTTTCTTCTTGCTCGTCCCTCTTTGGGGAGCCCTACCCCTCCTTATATAAGTTGAAGGGGCGGGTTACATGACTAGTCCTAGTAGGATTAGGATTACTCTATTACAAGTGGAGTCCTAGTATTTCTTACTTTATAAGGGAATATTCCTTATACTTTCTCTTAAGCCGGCCCACCATAACATGAGCCGGCTGTTTGGGCCTTGCCGTCCGTCTGACCCGCCTGTCGGGTCACTAGTGAATCACAATGCTCAATCGGGTTGCCTGTAAATCACCAGGTCCGGGCGGGTTGCCAGTGAGTTGCCAAGCTCCAGCCGGGTCTCTGGTGAGTCGCCAAGTCCGGCCGGGTCATAATTCTGGCCGGGTCATACCGCGGGGTATATCCCCGACAGAACTACAGCTAAGCCTCCGAGTGAGAGGCTTGCTCTTCACTCGGTAGGATTTTCAAAACTTAGGCGAATCAGGTTCGTGGCTAAGCCCCCGAGTGAGAGGCTTGCTCTTCATTCGGTAGGATTTTTTAAACTTAGGCGAGTACGAGACTGCAGCTAAGCCCCCGACTGAGAGGATTGCTCTTCACTCGGTAGGATTTTTTAAACTTAGGCAAGTACGGAACTGCAACTAAGCCTCCGTGTGAGAGGCTTGCTCTTCACTCGGTAGGATTTTATAAAGTTAGGCGAGTTAGATTCGCAGCTAAGCCCCCGAGTGAGAAGCTTGCTCTTCACTCGGGAGGATTTTTAAAACTTAGGTAAATCAGGTTCGTAGCTAAGCCCCCGAGTGAGAGGCTTGCTCTTCACTCGCTTGTATTTGTAAAACTTAAGTGAATCAGGTTCGCGGCTAAGCCACCCACTGTTTTTTTAACACATTCATATGTAAGAACAATCATCTAGAAGACTGTTAAACTGTTTCTTTGATAAACAAACTGAAAAGGTACTGCTTATTACGTCTCATCATACCGAATGTTTAAGTATAAAAATGGTGGAGCAGCTCCGCATTCCAAGCACGTAGCTCGTCTTTCATGTGTTCCACATTGTAAAGGTGATATGCTCCATTGTGGAGCACCTTGGTAATGATGAAGGGACCTTCTTAAGCAGGAGCAAGCTTATGGGGCCGTTATTGATCCACTCGGAGCACAAGTTTTCCTTCCTGAAATGCTCGACCTCTCACATTTCTGGCATGGAATCGACAGAGGTCTTGCTGACAAATGGTCGACCGGATTAGGGCCATCTCCCTTTCTTCTTCCAGAAGATCAACAGCATCCTGTCGAGCTTGTTTAGCTGCAGCTTCTGAGAAGAGTTCTACTCGGGGTGCATTGTGAAGCAAATCACTCGGTAGCACAGCTTCAGTCCCATAGACCATGAAGAAGGGAGTTTGATCAGTCGACCGATTCATTGTTGTTCTTAATCCCCAAATGACTGATGGAATCTCGTCTACCCAAGCACATGTTGCATGTTTGAGGTCACGCATCAATCAGGGTTTCAACCCATGGAGGATCAAACCATTTGCTCTTTCTGCCTGTCCATTCGACTGCGGGTGGGCGACTAAAGCGTAGTCGACTCGAGTGCCTTGGGAAGCGCAAAATGCTCTGAACTCATCAAAATCAAAGTTGGAGCCATTATCCGTGATAATGCTGTGAGGGACTCCATATCTAAATGGTTGTTCTCTAATGAAACTGATGGTAGTACCAGAATCGAGATTCTTGATGGGTTTGGCTTCGATCCATTTAGTGAACTTGTCGACTGCTACAAGCAAATGAGTGAAACCACTTCTGCCAGTCCTCAGGGGTGCAACCATATCCAATCCCCAAACAGCAAATGGCCAGACGAGTGGAATGGACTTCCGGGCTGATGCAGGCTTGTGGGACATGTTGGAGTAGAACTGACAGCCTTCACATTTGTTGACTATTTCTTTCGCCATCTCATTTGCTCGTGTCCAATAGAATCCTCCTCGGTATGCTTTGGCCACGATGGTCCGAGAGGACGCATGGTGACAACAGGTCCCCAAGTGGATGTCATTGAGGATCGTTCGACCTTCTTTTGATGCATCGCTGAGCAACTCCAGTAACACTCTCTCTGAAAAGATGTCCACCTATCATGGTGAAAGCTTCGATCGACGGACAATCTGACGGGCCTCATCTTCATCTTCTAGAAGTTCCTTTCTGAGAAGATATGCAATATATGACACCGTCCAATCGGGGATGAGGAACAAAACCTCCATGATCAGGTCGACCACGACTGGAATCTTGACTTTAGTCGGATTGGTAGAACTTTTTGGTTGCAGGGGCTCTTCTATGAAAGGATCTTCTTGAACTAACGTTGTGTGAAGATGCTCTAGGAACACATTGCTGGGAATGGGCACCCGCTTAGAACCTATCTTCGCCAAGTCATCAGCTGCTTGATTCTTTAGTCGGGGTATATGGTGGAGCTCTAACCCTTCAAACTTCTTTTCTAACTTCCTCACCGCATTGCAATAACCAGTCATGGCCGAGCTCCTGACGCCCCACTCTTTCATCACTTGATCGACCACTAAATCTGAGTCGTCGTAAACCATTAGGCGACGGACGCTGAGTGAAATGGCCATACGCAACCCATACAAAAGTGCTTCATACACAGCTTCATTGTTAGAGGAATCAAAGTGAATCTGGAGAACATAACTGAGATTGTCACCTCGGGGGGATACCAGTACTACCCCAGCGCTAGAACCATTCAGCATCTTGGATCCATCAAAGAACATATTCCAATGCTCCGAGTGAATCTGAGTCGGCTGTTGCTGCTCAACCCACTCGGTGAGGAAATCTGCTATTGCTTGGGACTTGATTGCTTTCTTTGCCTCAAACTTGATATCCAATGGAAGGAGGTCAATCGCCCATTTTGCCACTGGACCAGTTGCATCTCTGTTGTTCAGAATTTCTGACAATGGAGCGTCGCTGATGAATGTAATCGAATGATCTGAGAAATAATGTGCAACCATCTTCGTGGTCAAGTAAATTCCATACACAAGCTTACGATAATGCGGATATCTCTGCTTGGATGGAGTCAAGACTTCAGAAATATAGTACACTGGGCGTTGAACCTTATAGGCTTTACCTTCTTCTTCCCGCTCGACCGTGAGTACTGTGCTAACAACTTGTCCAGTGGCTGCAATATAAAGCAGTAAAGGCTCTTTGCTGATTGGACCAGCGAGCACCGGCTGGGTGGAAAGTAGGGCTTTGAACTCTACAAACGCTGCGTCAGCTTCAGGAGTCCACTCGAACTTATCAGATTTCTTCATCAGTCGGTAAAGAGGCAATGCCTTTTCACCGAGATGAGAGATGAATCGACTCAAAGCGGCCAAAACGTCATGCACACGCATAGGGCACTTCATTCGGAGGATTGCACCAACTTTCTCTAGGTTTGCATCGATCCCTCGTTTAGAAACGAGGAAACCAAGTAACTTTCCGCCCGAGACTCCGAATGTGCACCTTGACGGATTAAGCTTGATATCATATCTCCTCAGATTGGCAAAGGTTTCAGCGAGGTCAGTCAGCAGGTCAGAACCTTTACGCGACTTAACCACGATGTTATCCATATATGCTTCCACATTCCGACTGATTTGAGTGAGCAGGCACTTCTGAATCATCCTCATAAATGTGGCACCAGTATTCTTGAGACCAAAGGGCATGGTAACATAGAAAAAGCACCCCGAATGGGGGTGATAAAAGCTGTTTTTATTTCATCGGGTCCATACAGTCGGATCTGATGATACCCGAAATATGCATCCAGAAAATACAAATGCTCACACCCCACAGTTGAATCGACAATCTGGTCGATGCAAGGGAGAGGAAAATGATCTTTCGGGCAGGCCCGATTGATATGCTTGAAATCAATGCACATACGAAGTGAATCGTCCTTCTTAGGGACCATGACAACATTGGCGAGCCACTCAGAGTGGCAAATTTCACGGATGAACTCAGCTGCCATAAGCCGAGCCACCTCCTCGCCGATTGCCTTTCTCTTCTCCACGGCGGACCAACGAAGATGCTCTTTAACGGGTTTTGCCTTAGGGTCGACTCGCAAATGGTGCTCAGCCAGTCCCCTGGATACACCTTGCATGTCAGAAGGTTTCCATGCAAAGATGTCCCAGTTCTCACGGAGGAACTGGATGAGCGCTTCTTCCTATTTGCTGTCGAGTGTGGATGAGATATGAGTCGGAGCGGCATTGGGATCGATCAGGTGAATGTGAACCGGCTTCATTTCACCGGACGACTGAAACACAGATTCTGAAGCAGGCTTCTTGGTGCGTACCAAATCACTCGGATATGTATTCTTCTAGTACTCTTGCATTTCTACTACTGACATCTAATGATTAGCAATATTCGAGCCCTTTTGGAGGCACTCTTCTGCTCTCTGCCGATTACCAGTAACTATGATCACGCCTCTGGGCCTGGCATCTTCAGCTTAAGGTACACGTAACATGGTCGAGCCATGAAACGAGCATACGCAGGCCTGCCCAGAATAGCATGATAGGCACTTTGAAAATCCACAACTTCAAATGTCAATGTTTCCTTACAGTAATTCTTTGAATCACCGAAAACCACGTCAAGAGTGATCTGGCCGAGTGAATCAGCTTTCTTTCCAGGGATAACTTCGTGGAACCTCATGTTGCTTTCACTAAGCTTGGTCATCAGAATGCCCATTCCCTTCAAGGTGTTAGCGTATAGAATATTCAAACCACTGCCACCATCCATCAATACTTTGGTCAGTCGAGTGCCTCCAACAACTGGGTCGACTACCAATGCTTGCCGCCCTGGAGTGGCAACGCGTGCTGTGTGATCGGACTAGTCGACAGTGATTGCAGTTTGTGACCACTTCAAATATGTTGTTGTTGCTGGAGCAACCATGTTCACTTCTCTGTTTATGACTTTCAGTCGACTTTTGCTCTCGATGTCAGCAAAAATCACTAAGGTAGAATTGACGTTGGGGAAACCATAATCCTCTTCTTTGTCTTCATCCTTGTCAGATTCCTTCTCTTTCTCACTGGATTGCTTCTCTCGGAACTGCTAGATAAGGAGTTGACATTATCGAGTGGTATGCTTGGGATAAATCAGGTTTCCTTCTTCATCCTTCTTGGTGTGAATATGACACGGCAAATCTAGTACATCATTTCCTGCTTGATATTTTACCTTCTTGGGGGTCCAAGGCCCCTTAGATTTTTCCATAAATTTTCCTTGGACCACAGCTGCAGTCTCACCAGGTCCTGCGGGTTTAGCTTTGCGTTTCTACTTCCGATTGGAATTCCCTCCCCTAGTGTCCTGGCCAACTGGTTTGCTCTTGCCACTGTGGAGTCAGTCTTCTTCTCCGCCATTAGCGTACCGAGTGGTTATTTCCATCATTCGGGTCAGGGTCATATCTCCTGTCTGACCGAATTTCAGGTTAAGCTCTTTGTACCAAACGCCCTCCTTGAAGGCGCAAACTGCTTGATGCCGAGACACATTCTCCACTGTGTGATGCAAAGTGGTCCACCTCTGGATATAATCCCTCAAAGTTTCATTCGGTATTTGTATGGAATGCTGAAGTTCTTCTAACCCTGCAGGTTGTTTGCATGTGCCCTCAAATGTCGTGATCAACACTCGGGCAAACTCTTCCCAACTGAATATACTGCCTGGAGTCAACTAATTCAACCACGCTCTGGCCCCCTCCAAAATAAGTGGAAGATGCTTCATTGCCACTTCATCATTACCACCACCGATCTGTACATCCACTCAGTAATCCTCCAACCACGTGTCAGGCTTCGATTCGCCGGTAAACTTGCTCACTCCTGTTGCCAACCTGAAGTTGGGGGGAATCTCAGTAGCTCCGATGGCTCTGCTGAAACACTCTGGATCGGAAACATGAACTCTACTCCCAATCGGACGATCTCTGTCAAGTCCTTCTCTGTGTGCTATGTTCCTGTCGACCAGACCCTTAAAGAGGATCAACCTTGCATCAAAACCTGGCTCTCTTGGGTAGACCAGTACCCTCCGCTCACCGTTGCGCGGGCACCTGTTATCATATTGCCGGGGCACATATGATCCACTCCTCAAAGGAGGCGTAGGCACTCGATGGCGGTCATCACAGCCAAGTCGGTCATCATAATGCTCGTGGTTCCGACCCACGTAGTGCAATTGGTGATGCCCACGTCCCTCATGCCGCAGGGGCGATCTTGGGCCGTGAGCCGATTGAACTGTGTCAGCCATCACAGATCTGCTGTGTATCCTATTGCAAGACCGAGAAACATCTGAGTTTTGCTCTCCTGCTGCCCGAAGCAGCACCCTGATCTGCATCAAACCTCTTCTAGCCTCTGACTGGGACGGCCGGATCGTCTCTGCTATACAGGCTGCGGCTGTAAGATTCTGAATCGGAGTGCGATATACCTGAGGGTCGGATAGAAATAACCGTGGGATCTGCTAACGGGCGCGCTCGTCGAGTGCATGCTGATGGTTCTCCAGTCGAGTGTGCTCAGCCAAAGTGGCCAGGCGCACCGCCTCCAAGGCCCGAGCCTCAGAGGTCTCTCTGACGATGGGCGTGTTGAGTTCCTCCATGTTGCGGCAGTGAAGTTCTTCCCTCTGTTGTGAAGTGAGGGCCTCGGGATAATATTCTTCATGAACACGTGATGGATCGCCGCCGCCATCGCCGTCGTCGCCGCGACGAAAACCAGGCGGGTTGTGCGGTGCGTTGACCACCAAGACTTCTACCACAGGGTCACTGCTGTCACACTGCGATAGTGTGTCGATGGAGCCACTCAACAGATCGAAAAGCCCATAAAGAGATTCATCAGGCTCGATTACCGCGACTCGAGGGGTGGCCGACTGGCGGGCCACCGCATGCTTCACCCACCACTGGAGTCGCGATCGACCGGATCGCTTGCAGCGACGAACAACAGGGAGCGAAGATGCCATGGGGGCTGACCGATACTGGGTCAACGGCTGCAACAGAAGGACGCCACGGACGCATGCATGAAAGTGTGTATCCCCACGGACGAGGAGCATCTCGACGTCGAGGGGGGCTGTCGGTGTCAAAACCGGCGGATCTCGGGTAGGGGGTCCCGAACTGTGCGTCTAGGCCGGATGGTAACAGGAGACAGGGGACACTTTGTTTTACCCAGGTTCGGGCCCTCTCGATGGAGGTAAAACCCTACTCCTGCTTGATTAATATTGCTGATATGGGTAGTTCAAGAGTAGATCTACCACGAGATCAAGGAGGCTAAACCCTAGAAGCTAGCCTATGGTATGATTGTTGTGTATGGAGTTGATTCTCTACGGACTACAACCCTCCGGTTTATATAGACACCGGATAGGGTTGGGGTTACACAGAGTCGGTTACAGTGGTAGGAGATCTTGAATATCGCATTGCCAAGCTTGCCTTCCACGCCAAGGAAAGTCCCATCCGGACACGGGACCAAGTCTTCAATCTTGTATCTTCATAGTCCTGGAAGTCCGGCTGAAGGTATAGTCCGGCTATCCGAACACCCCCTAATCCAGGACTCCCTCAGTAGCCCCTGAACCAGGCTTCAATGACGATGAGTCCGGCACGCAAATTGTCTTCGGCATTGCAAGGCGGGTTCCTCATCCAAGTCCTTCATAGAAGATTGTGATCACCAAGAGTAGTGTCCGGCTCTGTAAAATAAGTTTCCACATATCGCCATAGAGAGAATAATATTTAACACAAATCAAATCTGCTGACGTATTCTGCAGCGCGCCATCACACCACAGCCAAGTCCTTTACTCGAATCATTTTTACTTCTCCACCTCAGCATGTTTTGCGAGGCGGTTTCCTTGGCACGTCTTGTCAAAGCAGAGATGGTGTACTCTTTTTACGGGATTCTCATCAATACGGACGTGGGTAACCCAACCGCGCCATTTATCACGGCGCTCGGGAGGCAAGCGAGTTTTATTAGGCAAGTGGGGACGCATAACCGCATCCGCCTATATAAGGGGATAAGGATCCACCCTTTTTACCTACGCCTTCTTCCTCTCTTGCCTACCCTCTCTCGCGCACCCGAGCTCCAGCGCCCAAGCCCGCACTTCCCACCTCAACCTTCTCCGGTGATGTCCGGAGCGGGAGGCAAATGCATGGTCTCCACCGCTACGGAGAGCAAAATCAAGAAGCTAAGGAAGGCCGGGTATCTGTCCAAGGACATCGCGCACTGGCTTCCCGAGGAGGGGCAGCTCATCCCCACCCCAAGGCCCCATGAGAGGGTGGTATTTCTCCTCCACTTCCTCCGCGGACTGGGTTTCCCACTCCACCCATTTGTCCGGGGGCTCATGTTCTACTACGGCCTGGATTTTCATGATCTGGCTCCGAACTTCATCCTCCACATCTCGGCATTTATCGTCGTGTGTGAGGCCTTTCTCCGCGTCCGGACCCATTTCGGTCTCTGGCCCAAGACTTTCAACGTCAAGCCCAAGGTGGTGAGCGGCAGCCAGGCGGAATGCGGAGGCGCCATGGCGGGCAAGATGGCCAACGCCCTATGGTTCGAGGGCTCCTTCGTGGAGACCCTAAAGGGATGGCAATCCGGGTGGTTTTACATCACCGAGCCACGCGATCCGGAATGGACCGCGGCCCCCGAGTTCCGATCCGGACCCCCCATGCGGCTTGTGTCCTGAAAGAGACAGGCCTGTCGTGGGGCGACGAGGAAGAGGTAGCCGAATTGCAAACATGCATCCGGTCCCTGGTGAACAAGCCAGTCCGGCTAGTTAATATAATCCAGGTTATGCTCGTCCGCTGGATCCTCCCGTGGCAACAACGGGATTTCAATCTGTGGGAGTTCGACCCGGCACAGCATCAAACCCTCAGCGCGCTCTTCGACACAACGTATGAAGACGCCTGGAAGATGCTATTCAAGGGCGTCGAGGCTCCCACATCCGCTTCCGAGGACCGCGGATACAGCTTGCAGCGTCACGCTAGCAAGGTACGCCATCTACACCTTTTACAGGATGTTTTAAGCTTTTTCATAGTTTGGCTCTATGCGGGATCTAAACTCCCTTACCTTTGACAGGCTTGGCGGGCAGTAGCCGAACCCATTAACTGTCCGGCTCCGTTGCCCGAAGACCCAGCCCTAGCTCTACTAGTGAAGCTGCTGGCTCCGGCGCCTTATGTGGTGCCGGAAAAGAAGGCCAAGAAGAAGAAGACCACATGGACTCGGAAGAGTACCCGTAACATGGTGTTGTTGGACTCGTCATCTGACGAGTCCGAGACGTCGTCTTCCCATGAAAATGAGGAGGAGGAAGAAGAAACCTCTCCCCCTCCAGCGGGGGGAGGAAAGAAAAGGAAGGCCGCCCCCGAGGGGGGGGCGAAGGGTCCAAGAAGAGGAAAACCCCTCCGCCGGACTACGCCCCCGACGCCGACGAGGGCGAAGAGGAGTGGCCGGGTAGGGCCAGGCGTCCGGCGAAATCGTAAGTGTTCAGATACCAGAGTAACTCATGATATTCCTTTTGTTGCACAGCTTTCCCCAATGTCGAATATAATCATACAGCCCGCCCCGGGCCGAACTCAACGAGTCATCGAGCGGCTCCCTGGATTCATCGGACGTGAACTCCGTTCCGCCCGCTGTCTCCCCCCGCACTGCGGATGACACCGAAGTGGCGTCGCAAGAAGCTCCGGGGCAGGAGGAGGTGGTCCTGGAGGAGCCGCAAGGCGACCTCCCGGACCCCAGGAGTGAAGGGGACAAGACCCCCCCAGGGCTCCAAGTCCGGCTTTGAGTCGGACACCGTGCCGGAATCTTCAACGATTCCGGACCGCGGCACGCGAACTCCTTTGAAGAGGAGCAAGCCTTCTGAACCGGCGGCCTCCGTCCACCCGGAGGCGCCGGACAATCTGCTGGAGGTGCTTGAAGGCGCCTCCATCGACGAGGAGCACCGTACTATTATGAGTACGGTGATCCAGAAGGTTCAGTCCGCCAAAAGCGGACTGACTGAATCTTGCGCTAGCCTTCTAACAGGCTTCGAGGTAAGGAAAAATATGTAAAGATATTACCGCATAGACAGTAGCCCCTGATGCTCTGTTTGGCGTTCAGAAAGAAAATCCGAATAGAGGATCTAGTAAATTTCGCAAGAGTCTAACAAAAAGAGTCAATATGCGTGTGCAGGCTTCGGTGCTATCCATCGCCGCACTGACTGCGGAGGTGAGTGTCCTGAAGCAGGACCTTGAGCGGACCAAGCAAGAACTCGGCCTTGACAAGCGGCAGCTCGAAGAGAAAGAAGGTAAGAAATACCTTACTAAAAGGGGTGCCTATAGAGAGGCGTGATTGCAGAAAATAACAGGAATGTACTGCTTATTGTAGGGGCCACGACTGAGGTGGCGACCCTCAAGCAGGCGCTAGCTGAGGCCGAAAAGAAAACGGCCGTGGAGCGCATCGAGCGGGAGAAACTTGGGGCTCAGGTCGGCGAGGTGTAGCAAGAGCTTCAGGCTCTCAGGAAAAAACATGAGATTTTGGAGCTTGAGTCAAAGCCCAAGCGTCCGAGCTCGTGGCGGCCCTTGAGACTGCCAAGTCTGCAAAGGCCGAAGCGCAAAAGGCCCTCCAAGAGTTGGAGGAGGTGAAAAAGATAGAAGCGGGTAAGGCATTCTTCATGTAAAGCAGAAATATAAAAGTAAACTACTTGTTACTTACCCGAATCCGGAGTTCTCCAGAGGCATTTGCAGATCTTCCCCGCAGCGTATCCGATGCCGCCGCATTCTACCGAGCTGAAGAGGGCAGCTCGACGGCGAAGGTGTTCTGGTCTCAGTATGCTGAGGCCGGACACCCTGTGCCCTTGAGCGACCAGCTGAAACAGCTGGTCGAACTCCACAAGGCGGCCGAACAAGCCATGAAGGGCTTCATAGTTCGGCTGTGGCCCGGAGAGGCCCTACCTGGGAGCTACTTCAGGCTGGTGCGGCGGCTGGTGGAGGGCTGTCCAAGGCTCGAGGTCATCAAGTGCTCCATCTGCATCGAAGGTGCCCGTAGGGCCCTTGCCCGTGTAAAGGTGCACTGGGGTAAGTTAGACAGTGAGAAGCTTGTGAAGGACGGGCCGCCGCCGGGGAAGGAGCATCGCAAGCCCGAGAACTATTACAAGGATGTTCTTGCGGGTGCCTGCCTTGTGGCTGATGAATGTACCAAGGATGTAATTTTTGAATAAACTCGCCCGTTTTTATCCTGTGCGCTGAAAACTTGTTCATAGGCGCTTAAGCAATGCTTATTGAATTTAAAATATTATTTTCTATGTGGCTGTTTATCGAAAAATTGAGAGATGGCTAGTCGTCGACTTCTGCCCCCATGCCACTAGTGCTGGGGTGTTCGGGGATAAACCTGAGCACTCTTTTTCCGATAGTTGGGTCCATCGACGGAGGTGCTCAGCACAACGAACCAGGCAATCGGACTATAATGCTTGAACACTCTCACTTAGCCATAGAACTTTATAATTTTAAATTTCGGCGAAGCCCCTAGTTCGGAAGACCGAGTTCGGGGCGCTATCCACGCCTTGGCTGGGGTAATCCAGCTCCTCGCTTGAAGCGGCATAAGTCTTTAGGGACTCGAAAAACCTCTCAAACAGCGACCGGTCTCTCGCCTCATCATGACAGTCAGTTTTAGCTTTCTCCACTGAGGTGCTTAACCCAGCTCAACTGGGGCACAATCACAGTGGTTCTCCTAGTGCTACCTTAGCCGATATAGCGGAACGTAAGGCACCAAAACATAGGAGCCGGGCAAACCCAACTATTGACCCAAATCATGATTCGGAGCCGATGCATATAGTGCTATAAGTTCGGGGTGCCGCACTTGTGAAAGTGTATGGACTTCTCACGCCATATTGAAGGGTACTGAAGTCCCTTGCGTACTTGCCGTACCAGAGTGTACGGGTGCAACATGTCGTTAATGAACATATATATGAAAAGAGTAATGCAAAAAATAGACAAAAATGTAAGCATTGTTTATAGAGAGGCTGTTTATCAAAGCCGAACGATACAAATTGTCAGGACCCCGATTCCAAGTCACATCGATCTAGCCGGTAACACCTCATATCACTTTGCGGCCTCATGCACGGTATTCCCACGGGTGTCGCCTTACCATGGCCCGGGACCGTTTGCACCTTTTGGCTCACGTATATGATAGTGTCGCTAGCATCCATATGACAGAGAACCCGGGCCGACATGGCTAGTCGTGAACCCAAAGCGGCACTAATCCATGGGGACAGGCATACATGAATCACATCGAGCATGTCGGTCATCAACGTATGAATCCGGGCTGTAGCATTGGGCTAACAGGACTCCGGTAACCCGGGCTATAGCAGGCTAGGCAGGACTCCAGATGTCACCGCGTGACATTTCCCCGAAGGGACAGACATAGGAACGAAGTGAAACACATGCCGGCCAGTCAAGTGTCCAAAGCAGTAGTGCTCGGCTAGCAGGACTCCGGTGAACCGGGCTGTAGCGGACTACTATCCCTCAGGAAGCACTAGACTACATTTCCCCATATGAGAGGCTGCCAAGGATAAACAACTAGATTGTCGGATCCCACACATACCAAGCATTTCAAACATACACACAATATGCTCAATATGTGTAAATACAACATGGCATCACAACATAACTCTACGACTCAAGTATTTATTCATTAGGCTCCGAGGAGCGAGATATTACAAACATGGGTCTCATGACCCAACATTCAGAGCATACAAAACAAAGCACACGTGGAAGCTTAACATGTCCGAGTACAGACATCTACAAATGAAAAAGGGCTGAGAAGCCTGACTATCTACCAGATCCTGCCGAGGGCACAACATCGTAGCTGAGGTAACAAGCTAAACATCGAAGTCCAAGCGAAACTACTAGCGAGACTGACGTCTCTCTGCAAAACATAAAATAAGCAAATGTGAGTACAAACATACTCAGCAAGACTTACATCAGAACTAACTACATATGCATCATTATCAAAAGGGGGTGGTGGAGTTTAACTGCAGCAAGCCAGCTTTGACTCGGTGGCTATCCTGAACTACGACTACAAGTAACTCTTTTGAGGTGGCGCACACGAGTCCACATATTCACCATATCAATACACCACTATGGATCCGCTCCCATCTACCTACGAGAACGCCATCCATAGCACTCACGCTTATCTTGCGAGTTTTAGAGTATCCAGTTTCACTTGTCTATGAACTATGCAAGGGGTCCAAGTTTCCATATCCGAGGAATCCGGCTATTCGAATAGATAATGATAACCCTGCAGGGGTGTACTTCTTCACACACGCTCTCGCCACTTATCGCCATGTACACGTCATGTACCTCGGCAACCTTCAAGCGGAAGCCGGGCGAGGGAGTCGGCCACGACCTGACTAACCACACAAGTCTCTCGTTCAGGTTTATCGCCTATTCGGGTTCCATCCGCAAGGAGATCCGGCCGGGGTGTCGCTCACGGCCCCAAACAATGTGTACAGGGTTCCAAGCCCACCAAACGGGCGGTGCTTGGCATACCCGGCCACGGTGCCTAGTCTGTCCCAAGCCCACCTGTACCGGGTGCCACTTGGTAGACTACTAACACTACCTACAAACACCAGAAACTAGTTGGAACTCCTGGACAGAGATCATGTTGATTAATAAGTCGAGAGGGGTCGAGTTACCGGAACCCAATGTGTGGTAGTAACTGTTCATGGATCACAAACACAGAACTCAGTTCCTGAGGACGGCTGCAATGAGACAACCCACCATGTACTCCTACATGGCCTCTCACCGCTACCTTTACCAAATCGTGTTCACACACTTAGCTCACACACAGTAGACATGTTCACACACCATTCCAATTCATTCCCGATGAATCAGACCTGACTCAACTCTAAGCAGTAGCAGGCATGACAAGCAAGCATGAATGAGTAGGCACAACAGGGCTCAAACAACTCCTACTCATGCTAGAGGGTTTCATCTAATTACTGTGGAATGACAGGTCATGCAGAGGATAAAGGGGTTCAGCTACCGCAACAAGTAATAGATGAATCGTTGTTGTCCTAATGCAGTAAAATAGAGCAGGAGCGAGAGAGTGGGATTATATCGGAATGAACAAGGGGGTTTTGCTTGCCTGGCACTTCTGAACATATTATAGTTCTTCATCGGTGTCATCGAACTCATCGTCGGAACCACGTCTATCGAGAGGGGACAAACACCGGCAACTGAGAAAGAACACAATCAATGCAATGCCACAATATGATGCATGATCATGACATGGCAATATGCTGTGATTTGAGCTAATGCATCTAGCTATGATTTAAATGAAGTAGGTTTGAATACAAGATTCAAATTCAAACTCCACATGTAGTTATTTAAATGCCATTCATTCATTTGTCCTATACAGTAGCCATAATTTGTTCTAACATGCATGAAAATGGTACAGATGGATAGATTGGATTTTTCTGATCATTTTTCATATATAATTTATTTCATTTGGAGTTACGGTTGAATTTCTATGATTTTTAGAAATTTAGGACATTTTCTGAAATAATAAATCATTTTCTGATTTATTTTAAATTCCAGAAAACCTCTACTGCGTAAGCATGACCGCGCTATGACGTCAGCAGGTCAACCAAGGTTGACTAGGGTCAAACCTGACGTTCGGGACCCACATGTCAGCTGCACAGTGATTTAACAGAGTTTAATTAACCTAACTAAATTGTTAGCCGGGTTAATTAAACGATAGGGCCCACCTGTCAGTGGCCCTAGGCCTGGGTTAGCAGGGTGATTAGGCCCTAATGACCGGCCACGCCGGCGGTTTACCGTCGGTGGCCACTGGGCACGACGGAGACGCGCCAAAAGGCCACGGAAGCGGCGGGGAAGGGCACCGGGGCGTAGCCCACGGTCGGGCGCATCCAGAGGAGGCCACAGGAGGGCGCGGGGAGGCTTAAACTCGCCGGAAGCGAGCTTGTGGCGGTGGCCGGAATGCGACCTTGAGCGGCGCGGGGCTGTGAGGCACTGGGAGGCCGGAGGTGGTGTTCTACGGCCTCCTGGGTCCACCTGGAGCTCGTCTATGAGCTCGGACGTGATGGCGCTAAGCAAAACGACTGTGGCGAAGAAGTGCGGCGGCGGCGAGCCTCGGCCATGGCGGGGAATGGGGCTAGAGCATGCAAACGCGAGGGGGAGAAGAGGGGTTCGGGGCAGGGGCTCACAGCGAGTCCAATGAGAGCTAGATCGAGGTCGGGGACGGCCGGGTTGCTGCGGATCGACGAAATCGAGCGCCGGTGCTGAAGCTTGAAGACGATAGCAGGGACGGCGATGCGGGGCGTCCAGCGATGCTTGGCTTGGCGGAGAGGTCGGGGACGATGTGGCGGAGCTCCTAGGCATGTCGGAGAGGCGAGGAGGAGGCGGTGGCTGCGGCTATGGCGAACGGCGGCGACGGCGGCTCCCAGTGGAGAGAACAGAGGAGGGGGGGAGATGCAGAGAGGAAAATCGCCACGGGAGACAGTGAGAGCGGTCCAGGGGGTGTGTGGCGTCGTTGGAGGTGTCTAGGCGTCGGGGACGCAGGCAGGCAGGGTGGAGGTGGCCGGGGCACGTGTCGGCGCGCTGCGGCCACGCGTGCGCGTCCTCCTGGCAGGAGCTTGAGGACGGTGGCGCTGGTGGGCTGGGCTGGCCAATTGGCCAGCCAGGTGGGCTTTGGGGGCGCCAGGTAAGTTCCTGGTGAGTCTCTGCTCTTTTCCTTTTCTTTCTCTTTTCTAATTCTGACATTTGTTTCTTGACTTAGTAAAAATGGCTAGGCACTTTCAAAAATCATGCCACTAACTGAGGTCACTGTTTGGAATATTTCCAACAGTAAATATTTCAGTTTGTGATTAATTGGACATTTAAATTATTTATAGTATTTAAATGCCCAAAGTCAACTACGATAAGATTTAATTCAATGACCCCCAATTGACCTAGAAAAATGTGCAATATTTTTGGCAGAGGTTCAAGACCAAACCAAAGATAATGAACATTTTTGGGAAGGCATTTTGGGTTCATTGAAAATATTTTATTTTGATCCTAAATGCATTTCATTTAGTGCTAGGGTTTGTCATCCCCATTTCAAATTTCAAATAAATTAGACATGATGCAACATCCAAGCTAGTCCTAGTGCATAGCAAGGCTAGGGATGTGACACAAATAGTGCGGTAAGCAAAAGATATTGGACTATTCAGCATGTCCTGACCAGGGAAAGGCCGCCGAATTTTATTTAAAACAGGTATACCGCTCGTAACAGAGACCACCTGGGGATTCCATAATGCGGCATGGCTTGTCTGCCTCCCTGGATCTTGCATCGTTTGTGCGGCAGTCGAATTGCCGAACAGGTCGTCCGAAGTATGGAGTCCTGAAAGTAAGAAAAGAAAAAGAATCCGGCAGCCCGTGGTACGTTTTAAGCCATACTTTGGTCGTGCCGTTATTGTGCCCCTTCCCCTGTGCCCATGGTATTTCAAGGGCATAGTTATGTATGCGAGGTACTGGTTTTGCTAAGTCGCGAAAGCTGGGGTTGGGGCAGCATTGCTACGCTTGCTCAGAGTGTGCCGGGCGGTCCTGCTGTAGGTTACTCCGAGCGCGCTTGGCAGTGTCTGGCTTTTTAATGGCCGGACTAGGGAATTGCCTAAGTAGGCTACTTTGTACCTCCGCTGCGAGAGCCGCCGTATGCTCCTCCGTACAGAGGGAGCATTCGGTGTTTTCGTTGACCGTGATTACTCCTCGAGGGCCTGGCATCTTGAGTTTGAGATATGCGTAGTGCGGCACTGCATTGAATTTTGTGAATGCGGTTCGTCCGAGTAGGGCATGATAGCCACTGTGAAACGGGACTATGTCGAAGATTAACTCTTCGCTTCGGAAATTATCCGGGGATCCAAAGACCACGTCAAGTGTTACTGAGCCTGTACAATTGGCTTCTACACCCGGTATGACGCCTTTAAAGGTCGTTCTTGTGGGTTTGATCCTTGAGGGATCTATGCCCATTTTCCGCACTCTGTCCTGATAAAGCGTGTTCATGCTACTGCCGCCGTCCATGAGGACTCTTGTGAGGTGAAATCCGTCGATGATTGGGTCGAGAACCAATGCGGCGAAGCCACCATGACGGATGTTAGTGGGATGGTCCCTTCGATCAAAGGTCATCGGGCAGGAGGACCATGGGTTGAACTTTGGGACGACTGGCTCCATCACATATATGTCCCGCAGCGCACGCTTCCGCTCCCGCTTGGGAATGTGGGTTGCGTATATCATGTTCACCGTCCGCACTTGTGGGGGAAAAGCCTTCTGTCCATTGTTGTTCGGCGGCTTGGGCTCCTCGTCGTCATTGTGCAGCCCCTTGTCTCTGTTTTCAGTTCTTAATTTGCCTGCCTGCTTGAACACCCAACAATCCCTGTTAGTGTGATTGGCTGGCTTTTCGGGGGTGCCATGTATCTGGCACAAGCGATCGAGTATTCGGTCCAAACTGGATGGGCCGTGAGTATTATTTTTGAATGGCTTTTTCTGCTGACCAGATTTATAGCCTCTGAATCCGGCATTGACTGCCGTCTCTTCATTGCTGTCGCTGTTAACGCGGCATTTTTGCTTATTCCGACGTGTCCTGCCACTTTTGTCCTTGGTATCCGAATTACCAGGGTTCTTTGATAAGTTGTTACTGCGAGCCAGCCAGCTGTCTTCTCCCGCGCAAAAGCGGGTCATGAGTGTCGTGAGTGCTGCCATGGATTTCGTCGCGGATGTTATGCTTGAAGGCTGCTAGGGCCTCTGCGTCCGGACAATCGACTATCTGGTTTTTCTTTGTTAGGAACCGTGTCCAGAATTGTCTGGCTGATTCTTCTGGCTGCTGAATTATGTGGCTTAAGTCGTCGGCATCCGGCGGTCGCACGTAAGTGCCCTGGAAGTTATCGAGGAGTGCGGCTTCCAGGTCCTCCCAAGAACCGATTGAGTCTGCTGGCAAGCTGTTAAGCCAATGTCGGGCCGGTCCTTTGAGTTTGAGTGGGAGGTACTTGATGGCGTGTAGATCATCGCCGCGTGCCATGTGGATGTGAAGGAGATAGTCCTCAATCCACACCGCTGGATCTGTGGTTCCATCGTATGATTCGATGTTTACGGGTTTAAAGCCCTCTGGGATTTTATGATCCATTACTTCATTCGTGAAGCATAGCGGGTGTGCGGCGCCTCTGTACTGGGCTATATCACGATGCAGCTCAGAAGAGCTATGTCTGTTGTGTTCGGCCCGGCCGGATTTGTTGTATCCGGAGTGAATATTGTCACATGTCGTAGGGCACCTACGCGATCCGTAGATCGATCTTGTCTGTCTTGCCTTATCCTCCAGTATGTCTTGTAGGTCGGGTGCATTTTCCCATGCCTTAGTTGTGCGGCGTCGGGGCATGGCTTGGGTGGAGGGCCAACAGGCCTCTCTGTCGTGGCCGCGAGGTGGCCGGTCTGCCATGTCATGCGCTGGTGATGTAGGTGCTTCCTCCTCTGATCGGGGTAGCGGCCTGCGCTTCGGGTAACTCTTGGAGGGGCGTTCGAGTTCATATTCTTCGGCCGCAAGGTCTTCAGTCCATCTGCCAGCTAGCAATTCTTGGGCAGCTCTAAGCTGTTGCTGCTTTTTCTTGAGGCTGCTTGCCGTAGCTAAAAGCCTGCGTTTAAAACGCTCTTGTTCGGCGGGGTCTGATGGTATGATGAATTCGTCGTCATCGAGGCTTGCCTCGTCTTCGGAGAGAGGCGTATAGTTATCATCCTCGACCTCTTGGTCTGCCGCTCTCTCATGAGGGCTGGCTTCTCCATCTTCCTGTGCCGAATTTTGCTGAGATGGGTTTTCTTCGGCGCTATTCGGGGTAGTATTATCTCCCGTGCCGGTATCACCGTTTTTGCTTTGGCGGGATTTAGAGCGGCGCCGCTCACGTCGGCACTTTTGCTGTTTCTTGGGGGCGTCATCCCCCACTGTTCCATCGCCATCTCCATCTTTTGGAGTATCCACCATATATATGTCATATGACGAGGTGGCCTTCCAGCGCCCTACAGGTGCTGGTTCTTGTTCATCTCCTGCATCGTCATCCATGCCGTCGATGTCTTCGGAGTCGAGGTCAAGCGTGTCGGTTAAGTCGTCGACAGTGGCTACGAAGTGGGTGGTGGGTGGGCTTTGAATTTCTTCGTCGTCTATATCCCAACCTTGCTGACCGCAGTCCGGCCAGGGCTCTCCTGATAAAGAGAGAGACTTTAGAGAATTCAGGATGTCGCCAAAGGGCGAATGCTGAAAGATGTCGGCGGCGGTGAACTCCATTACCGGCGCCCAATCAGATTCGATTGGCAGGGGCGCGGGGAGCTCGGAGTTCGGAGAGGAATCCAGCTCCTCGGAGTCACGGGCCATGCAGAGTGCGGGACTGGAGTTCGGCTCGATCGCCTCTGAGATCACATCCCCTGAGGCAGCGTCCAACCGCTGATCCTCGATCGGCGCAGTAGGTTCCGAATCAATGGTCGAAACCGATGCATGTGCGGCCTCCAAGGCGCTGTTCGGCGGCAGAGCTATATCATGCCCATCGAGACAGTGCGGCACGCTTGGCTGTGGCTCGAATCCGTCGAAGATCGAGTCTCCGCGGATGTCAGCCGTGTAGTTTAGGCTTCCAAACCTGACCTGATGGCCAGGGGCGTAGCTTTCGATCTGCTCAAGGTGGCCAAGCGAATTGGCCCGCAGTGCGAAGCCGCCGAAGGCGAAGATCTGTCCGGGGAGGAAAGTCTCACCCTGGACCGCATCGTTGTTGAAGATCGAAGGAGCCATCGGGCCTAAAGGCGACGACACAGAGGAACTCTCAATGAAAGCACCAATGTCGGTGTCAAAACCGGCGGATCTTGGGTAGGGGGTCCCGAACTGTGCGTCTAGGCCGGATGGTAACAGGAGACAGGGGACACTTTGTTTTACCCAGGTTCGGGCCCTCTCGATGGAGGTAAAACCCTACTCCTTCTTGATTAATATTGATGATATGGGTAGTACAAGAGTAGATCTACCACGAGATCAAGGAGGCTAAACCCTCGAAGCTAGCCTATGGTATGATTGTTGTGTATGGAGTTGATTCTCTACGGACTACAACCCTCCGGTTTATATAGACACCAGATAGGGTTAGGGTTACACAGAGTCGGTTACAATGGTAGGATATCTTGAATATCGCATCGCCAAGCTTGCCTTCCACACCAAGGAAAGTCCCATCCGGACACGGGACGAAGTCCTCAATCTTGTATGTTCATAGTCCTGGAGTCCGGCTGAAGGTATAGTCCGGCTATCCGAACACCCCCTAATCCAGGACTCCCTCAGGGCCTCCTGGAGCCAAGCGGAGTCGTCGTTGATGAAAACGAGCGCACCGAGACGGATCTCGCGGCCCTCAGCCAATCCGCTGCCAGAAACAATGATGATGGGAATCGGAAAAATCGCAACCTCACCGGAAAGTCGCTAAGACACCTGCCCCACGGTGGGCGCCAACTGTCATGGGAGTAAGTCTGACAGTAGAATAGGGGGTATGTATGGAGAGGCAAGGTTCTAGCTGCGATGAGGTTGTGCACGCAAGGTTTATGAGTTCGGGCCCTTCACGGAGGAAGTAACAGCCCTATGTCTCGGTGCTCGGAGGCTTGGTCGATTGGACTATGTGTGAAGTTACAGGGGGTGCGAACCCTTGTCCCCGAGGAGGGGGGTGGCTTATATAGAGTGCGCCAGCACCCCGGCCATCCCCTGTTACATAGGGTTCAATGTACATTAAGACAGGGCGTTACTGGTAACACTAGCTATAAAGACCTTTAAGTGATCTTAAAGACTGCAGAGTGAACGCCTGACCGTTGCCATCCTGAGTGACTTTAGGTCTTCTATACTTCGAGTGGTTTCTTGTTCGCTTGAGTGGAATTGGGATACCCGAGTGGAACTGTTGGTGAAGTGGGATGCACTCTGAGGTGATCTCAGTCGGTAGGTGTTGTTGTGCTTTGCATGCCTTTGGCCGTAGGGCAGTGTCCTTGGGAAGGGTGTCTAGGTCAGGCCTATTACCCTACCCTAGGTACATGTCAACGTCATTAGCTGTAGAATGGATCAGGGTCCAAGTGAGGAAGAGGTTGAAGATGATTCCGACCTGGTTTTTGAACTTCGAGGCATTTTACCTAGGCTGACGAATCACACTGAGACTTCAACTTCGTTTACAGTCGCCTTGATCCATTCAGATTTGGTCGAATGAACTTATGCCAAACTTGTGCTGGAGCGGTATGAAATCTTTGGCGCGATTGGTTGTACTGCCGTCCCCGCATCTCACGGGATTCGAAATTTGGGGAAGCGCGCGAGGCGAAGGGCACTGCGGTAAAACGCGACGGATTAGGAAGGGGCGCCTCAATCTCTGTGCCTCCTTTTCCACCACGTGCCCAGCGTGCAACTGTTGCGGGATTTGACATGATCATATGCGCCCACGAGTCAGCCACTCGGAACCGGGCCTATATTAGGCATTGCGGCCGACGTATTCTGCAAAGTGCTCGCCATTCCCCTTCTTCCTCCTCTGCTTCTCCACTGCATTCTCCTCCACTCTCGACGTCGCTGCCCCGTTCGTGCGCAGCCCGCAACGATGGGGAAGGACAAGACGGCGGCCCTGGAGCGTGCGAAGAAGGCGACGGCAGCGGCGAAGGGCAAGAAGATGAGTCGGGAGGATCGTCTTTGAGGGCCAGCCTGCCGACCGGCTGGATCCAGGGCGACTGGATCCGGTCCATGATTTCGAAGGATGATTTAGTGGATCTGGCTGAAGAAGGCTTATTGCCCACAGATCTTGGAGATAGCCGGGCAACGAGACCACGCCCCAGTCGCAGGAGGGTGAGTGTGTCCTCCTCGCAACCCATGTTGACCGCGGTTTATCTTTGCCCCCTCATCCGTTTTCCGAGGTTTCCTGAACTTTTTTGGAGCTCAACTTTTCCCCCAACACCATCATATATCTCGCTGCATTTGTGTCTATGTGTGATAATTTCCTGGGTTTCCGACTGCATTGGGGTCTCTTCAAACACATCTTCACTTACCGTTCTTAGTCTGTGAAAAAGGCTAATCCGAGTGATGAGAGGACGCACGTGATTCAGATGTGCTGAGGTCTAGGGATTTAGATGAGGGGCATGAGTACTTTTCCGACTATGACTCTTACCGATTCGATTAGAGGGTGGCAGTTGACCTGGTTTTACTATAAGTACCTACCAACTCCTGGTCAGTCGACTGGTCTTCCTCCCTTCCCCGTGGATTGGGTCCAGCAGCCCTCCTCGTTGAAAGTGACTGCAGCAGAGAAAACAGAGGTGAACATGTCGGTTGAACGAGTAGTCCAATTAGTCCATGACGGTGTGACCGACATGGATTTGTTAGAGGTGTTTCTCAGTCAACGCATCCAGCCACTCTAGGCTCACGATCATCCTATGTGGATGTACTCGGGCATTGAGGACACCACTTGGATTCACCCAGAGGAAGTCACCGAGGAGAAGGTGGAGCAGTGGTTGCAGGGCATCACTGGAAACAAAGACAACCCCAGGGGGTCCAGGAGAATCCAACCATTTGACTCCTCCAATGAACCAGACAAGGTTTTACTTTCACTACCTAGTGCCTTTTGTTCTGTTGGTAGGTGCTTCTCCCGCACGTCTTTGAACCGTTAAGAAGCAGATCAATATGCATGTATATTAGTTGTGTGACTAGATATCGATAATAATTTAAAAATTGTGAATAGTTTTCTAGCAAACGTACCCATTGATGTCTGTCAGATTTGCTCCTTTTGGACGCCATCATGCGAATGTTCTCGCGAACGTAGTATGCACACACTTCAGCCCCAGCGTGTGCTTCAGGGCCTTTACGAGAATAGAATTTAATCAGATAATATTTAATCAAGCATGATAATTAATTAATGGTATTGAAACAAGAATTAAGGAGATGGTAGCTAGCTAGTACTACTTAATTACTTACCTTGGGTCGAAACCAAATCAGCTTTTGTCGCCATTTGCCTGGAGTCACCTTGATGAACTTTGCCGAAGCCCTGCCCGTCGACAAAGAAAATTAATTAAGGGGTTATTAAATAGTTGATATCAGGAAATGACGAACTAAATACGCCGAGATATAGTTAATAATGATTGAAATTACCTGCCGACTATCCCTTTCAAGATGGTGAAGTCACTTTCTTTTTTAAGTAGTGAGTCCAGTACTTCAACTATTCCTTCTTCAACTTTAATGATTAACAAGATCCAGTGGTAACTGCATGCGCACACATTTGCATGTCTTAATTAAGCGGGCATGTGCATAACACTAATCAACTACCCTAAACCCTATACACTTAATTATTAACATCTAGCTAGCAAGTAAGCAAAAATAGAATTTGTAGTACAAGACAGTGTGACTCACAAGAAGTTGTAAGGAAGTAGTATATCTTCATTGGTATTGAGGCGCTTCAAGAACTCTAGCATTTTATTCTCTACATCTTCTTTATACCATTCCAATTTCCATGTGTGTTCATTAATGGTATTTGGGTCAATGAACCCAATGCCATAGCGTCCAGCTTTTTCATTTGATACATCTTCATCCTGCATAATACCACAAAAAAGAATATAGTGAGGATAATTACAGGTAATGATCGAGCAATGAGCACTAAACCTAGCTTAAGACATCAATTAAAGAAAGAGATCACTTCCAGACAATAGCAACTGACGAAAGATTTGTCAAGTGCTTCTTGATTGAATAACTGAAATAGTTCTGAATAGTCAACGGATAGAGCTAGCTTATGGAAGTAATGCTCTTCCTTGACGTTCACCATGAGGGACTCTCGATTGAAACTCTTGGTAATTTTCATGTACCAATAATGCAATTCATACATTCTCGTTGGGAGGTTCTTGACCTCCTCAAGCTTTACCAAAGGATCGTCGTGGACATATTTCCGTTTTATGTCTTCCTCTATAAGCGGAGACATGGGCTCGATCTCGAGGAGTTGTCCAACAGTGATACCGAGCTCATTAGCATGCCTTCTACGCTCGTCGGTTATTACCAACTGACTGGCACCGGTACTCGCATTTGTTGGTACAACAAGTGGGGGGATCGATTGCGCCGCCTGCTCTCCCAGCTAGGGAATGGTTTTCCCGCATTTTTGGCCAAGCTACTTGGCTCGAGCTCGACTCCTTCTGTATTCGTGCTCGATGTGCCTTCCTAATTTGGCGCTCATAGTCTGAGTCAACAGGCTTGGGAGCTGGTGGTTCAGCCATACGAATAAAGTGGTCAACGACTTTATCGGGCACTTTCTCCTTTGGCGGTGGTGGAGGTTTCGGTCCAAAATGGGCGTCCAATTGGGCCCTCACTTCGGCTTTGTTTTCCGCTTCGGTCATGTCGTAAGGCCTCTTCAGAAGAGGCACGAGGCTTGGACCATATTGAAATCGCTTGCCTCCGCCTGTTCCTCCTGTACTACCTTGACTTGTACCGCTACGCACCATAGCTGCGGCGGCTCTCTTGGGTGATTGCTGAGGCAACAGAGATAGCTGACGTGGCTGAGTTGGAGCAGGAGGAGTGGCCTGACGCGGTGTTGTACTTGGAGGAGTGGCCTGACACGTTGGCGGAATTGAAGTGGGAGGAGTGGCCTGATGTTGTGCCGGACTTGAAGCAGGATGAGTGGCGTGATGTTGTGCCGGACTTGGGGGAGGAGGAGTGGCCTGACGCATTGGAGGACTTGGAGGAGGAGTGGCCTGACGTGTTGGGTGAGTTGAAGCAGGAGGAGTGGCCTGACGCGGTGGGGGACTTCGAGGAAGGGTCGGCTGACACGGTGTCGGTGCCCTTCGAAAGATGATGCAATCCTTTATCCATAGGATGATATGATGTATGGCCTCTCCCAGTGTGTGCTCCTCATCACCTCCAAGAATGTCAAGCTCTAGCCCCGAATATTGGTCCACCACCTCATCAACCACGACACGAGCATAGCTGGCTGGAATCGGGTTGCAATAGAAGGTTGCTTCGGGGGGATTAGTATAAGCAAAGGCGTCCGCCACCTTCATGGATATGTTCTTCATTTTGAAGTGTAGCTCATAGTTAGTGTTCTCCAAGATGTCATCCACAGGGTATCTATCCAGCAATGCATCGCCCGGGGCGAAACCCACACTGCTTCTCGGCATGGATGGGACGGTTGTATCCAATGCTGGATCATCCGCTAGCTGCTGCCATTGCTGAGACCCCCTTTCTTGGCTAAGTGAGTCGATCTGCTGTTGCTACTGCTGGAATTAGAGTGCCAACTCCGCGTGGCTTGCTTCTAGGCCTGGAAGGCGTTCTGCTTCCTACTTCCTCTGCTCCTCCTCTAGCTTCCTCTTCTTCTCCTCCTCCATCTTCCTTCTCGCACGGCTTCTGTAGTCCGCGTTCCAGTCCGAAAAGCCCTCATACCACGGAACAACGCCCTTGCCTCGTGTTCTTCCCGAGTGTTCAGGATTTCCCAGGGTGCGCGTAAGCTCGTCATTCTCTCGGTAGGGCGTGAACACCCCCGTTCGAGCCTCTTCTATTGCAACAAGTAACTTATCTTCGGCTCCTTTAAAACATGCCTTCTTCGAAACCTGGCCTATCTTCGATTCCAACGCCCCCCCATGCGCATAGAACCAAGTTCTGCACCTGGGGGGGGCAGCTCTTAGTAACGGGAGTGACCTCTGCATCCAACATCTCATGCTCAGACTTATCCCAACTAGGCATTGCCACCGCGTAGCCACCTAGCCCCAGCCTATGGTACTGCTCCTTTTTTGCAGCATTGGCCTTGTTTTTTGTCGACTGTTCCTTAGATAATTCTGATTCCTCGAATTTCACGAAAGCGGGCTAGTGTTCTATTGGCTTCTCCATTGTTCCCTTGAATTCTGGAGTCTTCTTTCCTCCTTTGACGTAGTTGGCCCATATAGTTTTCTTGTGGTTGTTGAATGCAATTGCCATCTTCCTAAGAGCAGCATCCTTGACTTTCTGCACATCTGCATGTGTGAAATGATTTGGTAGGGTGAAATTTTCCATGAGAGATTCCCAAAGCTTTGATTTAGCTCGGTCATCGACAAAAGTAAGATCTGGACGTTTCTTTGCTGGCTCTTTCCATTCTTGAATGGAGATTGGGAGTTGGTCCCTCACAAGAACTGCGCACTGACGGACGAACTTGTTCGCAATGTTCTTAGGCGCGCTTGGTTCGCCATTTGTTTTGATGCCATCGATGTTGTACTTTACGCCCTCCTTCAAATTTTTGGCCTGGCCTCGCACTGTCCTGCCGCCTATAGAAGATTTTCTCGATCCAAAGGGCTGAAAGAAGAAAGATCGATTCGTTAATATATCTTCAAATCACTTAAAACATGTGATGATCACCAGATGCCTGCTTATATAAATATACCTCGCCGGTCTCTGTTATTTCAAGATCAACATTTTCTTCATCAGCATAATCATAGTTCATGACTTCATCAATTTGGTCATCGCGATCGAATATCATACCATCACCCTCCCTTGTATTGTTCAGATATTGGGAGCCATCATCTGTTTCATTCTGATCATCTGGCCCGCGAGGGGAGCGTATGACCTCGAACATGGCCTCTTCTCCCTCTCTGCCGGTGTTGTCTGCCATAGCTTTTATTTAACTAATCCATAAGAAATATAAAACAATTTAGTATTCAATTTACAATGCATGCATGCAATCAATAAGGAAAAACTGAATCATAGTACATAATATGCATCATCGAATATAATCTCGAATACATTGTCTCGAGTAATATATATAATCTCCAACACATTGTCTTGAATAAGCTAGCTAATAAAGATCAAATACCACAGAATAATCTAGGCCACTCGCGGTTCCTGAGGCACGGGCGCTGGACACCTAAAGAGAAGGAACCATCACAGGATCATAGCTCCGGTCATTTCCCCAAATAACCTGCCAGGTATTGGAGAACCTGACGTCCATAGGAGGCATGTAGTGACGGACGTGCTCGTCCTCCTCCCAGACACGATGACGTACCACCTCCGGCGGGGTCGGCTCCCTCCGCACCGGAAGTGGCCCACGCGAACACCATCAAAGGAGCTCAGGGTCGATGACGGGACCCAGGGCCGGGTTCCTCACCAAGCGGCAAGCCCCTGAAGGTAGCGCCTCCCAGTGCCAGCCCGGCGGACCCCAGTCCCGGAGATGAGTCCTCTGAAGCAGGACGTCGTCAGGACCGGGTCGACGGCGAGGATGCGGGCCGGGCATCGTCGAGACAAATACTATATGCCGCAAAAGTAACATTTTTAAATGATTGGATTGTGATTTCTTATATACAAATTTTAAAACTGATATCGTTGCATATGTCAAAGTTCTATATGCAAATTCCAAATTTCTATAACTAAAATTATAAGAAACTAAAAAAAAAACATCGATCATCGTCTAACAATTTGACATTAATCTAATTCATCTAGCTAAAACCAACATTTCTAAAATTTCTAACGTTTCTATAACATTTCTAACATTTCTATAACTAAAAAATAGAAAAATTTCTAACATTTCTATAAATATTTGTATAACTATAAAACGTAAAAATTACTAACAATTTTATAACTAATTAACAATGTGTGTGTGTGTGTGTGGCCATGGCGGGGCAGGAGCTCACCGGTGAGGTGAGGCGATGGGGGCGGCAACGGGCAGCGACGACGCGGATGGCGATGGGCCGGGGCGGCGACGGGCGGCGATGACGGGGATGGCGACGGGCGGCGACGGGGTCGGTGCAGCTACGGGCGACAACGGGGACGGGGGCGGCGGTGACGGGGCAGAGGAGAAGAAGCAGAGGAAAACTGATGAATTTTCGTAAGTGTTGTTTATATAGGAGGGGCCTTTAGTACCGGTTGGAGCCACCAACCGGTACTAAAGGTAAAATTTGGCCAGCCCAAGCGGCTGGAAGCGCACCCCTTTAGTACCAGGTGGTGGCTCCAACCAGTACTAAAGACCCCCTGTTTAGTACCGGTTGGAGCCACGACCCGGTACTAACGGCGTGCGCTGGCGCAGGTGCGGTGCGGGCTAGTTTAGGCCCACCTCGCTAGCCGAAGGGCGCCCGCACCTACTTATAAGCCCCGTCGCAGCGGCTGTCTCGAGCTCCTCTCTATTGCAGGCCTTCTGGGCCTACTCTGCTTGCATGCCCTATTGGGCCTACTAGGTTAGCCGGCCTGCATCCTGGCCCAACTACAGGTTGGGTTTCTAGTCGTATGCAGGCCGTTGTGGCCTAGTAAGCGGGATTATTTTATTTAGTTTTTTTTCTTTTTTTCTTTTCTGCTTTATTTTTTCTTTTATTTATTTGTGAGTTGTTTTTTGCTGTATTTAGAGTTTCTTTCTGAATATTTTTGCTTCGGGTACAAAAAATTACAAACTTTCTGTTAGTGCTAGTAGTTTTCAAATTTGAATAGTTTAAATTTGAATTATTTGAAAAATTTGTGTGAATCACTAGTTTGTGAATAATTTAACTTTAAAAATATATTTTTCAGTGATTCTTTTTTGTTTAATATTAGTGTATTTTATCATTATATTCAATTTGGTAATACTCAGGTTAATTCAAAAATGAAATGCCTTCTAACAGATGAGTTTTCGTCCGAAACCCTGATACTTCGAAAGAGATTGTCCATTTTGTACACGAAGTGCATCCAATTTTTGTCGTAACCCTCTCAACTTTTTTGCACATACTATGTGGGTGAAATGATGATACCATGCCAATTTTCAACCTTTTCAGAGTTCATTTGAAGTGTTTTTCAATTTCAGGGTCATTTAGCTGAAAAATCAGTAAATGCATGAAAGAATTTGTTTGCATATAAAATTTCTTCGCGTTCCAAATGCGAAAACACATAAGTACCCTAACTATTACAAAGATTCCCTCCGGTTTGTTCGGGCACTTTCCAGATATATAAGTCTGGAAACTCACTAGAGAAGAAAGTGATGATAGTGAAGCCGATCACATCCTAGAGTGGGATCTTTGGGTGTGAAACTTTTTCTTCGCGTGTGTCCCTTTGCGCCGTAACCATGGAAAATATTCATCATTTAACTAGATGCTCGGGTCAATATTCACAGTGAAGGGAGAAATTTCATCAAACTTTTCGTAATCTTCTGACATGTCTATTTTGTCATCCACTCCCACGATGTTTCTTTTCCCTGAAAGAACTATGTGGCACTTTGGCTCATCGTATGATGCATTCGCTTCCTTATGTTTTCTTTTTCTCGGCTTGGTAGACATGTCCTTGACATAGAAAACCCGCGCCACATCATTGGTTAGGATGAATGGTTCGTCTGCATACGCAAGATTGTTGAGATCCACTGTTGTCATTCCGTACTGTGGGTCTTCTGTTACCCCGCCTCATGTCATGTTGACCCATTTGCATTGAAACAAAGGGACCTTCAAACCACGTCCATAGTCAAGTTCCCATATGTCCTCTATGTAACCATAATATGTTTCCTTTCCCGTCTTGGTTGGTGCGTCAAAGCGGACACCACTATTTTGGTTGGTGCTCTTCTTATCTTGGGCGATCGTGTAAAATGTATTCCCATTTATCTTGTACACTTTGAAAGTCATTATATTCGAAGTTGGTAACTGGGACAACAAGTAAATGTCATCTTCAATAGCGGCGTCATGCATGGCACGTGTCTGCAACCAGCCAGCGAAAGTCCCCATTTGTTCACATGTAATCCAGTCGTTAGACCGCTCTGGGTGTTCGGAGCGTAGAAAATTCTTGTGTCCTCCATATACGGAGCCGCTAAGGCGGAATTCTGTAGAAATGTGTACTGTGCTTGAGTGAGAGAATGCCCGTCCATACATATTATTTGATCCCGTCCTAGCGTGCCTTTTCCATCCAGTCTGCCCTTATGCTGCGATTCGGGAACACCAATCGGCTTAAGGTCAGGAATAATGTCAATACAAATCTCAATGACCTCCTCATTTTCATTACCCTCCGAGATGCTTCCTTCTGGCCTAGCACGGTTATGAACATATTTCTTTAAGACTCCCATGAACCTCTCAAAGGGGAACATATTGTGTAGAAATACAGGACCCAAAACATTAATCTCTTCGCATAGGTGAACTAGGACGCGTGTCATGATGTTGAAGAAGGATCGTGGGAACACCAACTCGAAACTGACAAGACATTGCACCAAATAATTCTCTAACCTTGGTATCATTTCTGGATCGATTACCTTGTGAGAGATTGCATTGAGGAATGCACATAGCTTCACAATGGCTAATCGAACGTTTTCTGGTAGAAGCCCCCTCAATGCATCCGGAAGCAGTTGCGTCATAATCACATGGCTGTCATGAGACTTTAGGTTCTGGAACCTTTTCTCTGCCATATTTATTATTCCCTTTATATTCAATGAGAATCCAGACGCTACCTTCATACTGAGCAGGGATTCAAAGAAAATCTCCTTCTCTTCTTTGGTAAGAGCATAGCTGGCATGACCCTGATGTGTGTCATCTTTTCCGTGCATACGTTGCTGGTCCTCCCGTGCCTCCGGTGTATCTTTTGTCTTCCCATACACGCCCAAGAAGCCAAGCAGGTTCACGCAAAGATTCTTCGTCATGTGCATCATGTCAATTGCGGAGCAGACCTCTAGGTCTTTCCGATAGGGCAGGTCCCAAAATATAGATTTCTTCTTCCACATGGGTGCCCGTCCATCAGCGTCATTCGCAACAGGTTATCCGCCAGGACCCTTTCCAAAGATTACCTTCAAATCCTTGACCATATCATTTACATCAGCACAAGTACGGTGGCGAGGCTTTGTCCGGTGATCCGCCTCACCTTTGAAATGCTTTCCTTTCTTTCTTATGGGATGCCTGCTCGCAAGAAATCGACGATGTCCCAGGTACACATTCTTCCTACAATTATCCAAATATATACTGTTGGTATCATCCAAACAGTGTGTGCATGCGCGGTATCCCTTGTTTGTCTGTCCTGAAAGGTTACTGAGAGCAGGCCAATCATTGATGGTCACGAACAGAAATGCATTTAGGTCAAATTCTTCTTGTTTGTGCTCATCCCACATACGTACACCTTTTCCATTCCACAGCTGTAAGAGTTCTTCAACTAATGTCCTTAGGTACACATCAATGTCGTTGCCGGGTTGCTTAGGGCCTTGGATGAGCACTGGCATCATAATGAACTTCCGCTTCATATACAACCTAGGACGAAGGTTATACAAACATAGAGTCATAGGCCAGGTGCTATGGTTGCTGCTCTACTCCCCAAAAGGATTAATGTCATTTGCGCTTAGACCAAACCATACATTCCTTGAGTCACCTGCAAACTCCTCCCTGTACTTTAGCTCGATTTTTCTCCACTGCGACCCGTTAGCGGGTACTCTCAACTTTTCGTCTTTCTTACGGTCTTAACCGTGCCATCGCATAGCCTTGGCATGCTCTTTGTTTTGGAACAAACATTTCAACCATAGTATTATAGGAGCATACCACATCACCTTGGCAGGAATCTTCTTCCTGGGGCGCTCGCCCTCGACATCACCAGCGTCATCACGGCTAATCTTATAGCGAAATGCACCGCATACCCGGCACGCGTTCAAATCCACGTACTCACCGCGGTAGAGGATGCAGTCATTAGGGCATGCATGTATCTTCTACACCTCTAACCCTAGAGGGTAGACAGCCTTCTTTGCTTCGTATGTACTCTCGGGCAATTCATTATCCTTTGGAAGCATCTTCTTTAACATTACCAACAACTTTCCAAATCCCTTGCCAGATACACCATTCTCTGCCTTCCATTGCAGTAATTCCAGTGTGTTGCCCAGATTTTTCTTGTCAGCTTCGCAATTCAGGTACAAAAATTTTGTTGTGTTCCTCTAACATGCGCTTCAACTTCTTCTTCTCCTTTTCACTTGTGCAGTTTCTCTCTGAATCGCCAATGGCCTGACCTAGATCATCAGTTGGCTCATCTGCAGATGCCTCTTCTTCAGCTTCTTCCCGCATTGCCGGCTCAGCTTCTTCCCGCATTGCCGGCTCAGCTTCTTCCCCCATTGTTGTATCATCCTATTCAGGGAACCATGGCCTAGATAGCTCTCGTCATCCTCCTCTTCTTCATTTTCTTCCATCATAACCCCTCTTTCTCCGTGCTTGGTCAAACATTATAGTGGGGCATGAAACCGGACTCAAACAGGTGAACGTGAATGGTTTTTAACTTAGAGTAATTCTGATCATTCTTACATCCAGCACATGGAAAAGGCATAAAACCATCCGCCCGCTTGTTTGCCTCAGCCACAAGCAGAAAAGTATGCACGCCATTAATGAACTTGGGAGAGCATCGATCATCGTACATCCATTGCCGGCTCATCTTCATTACAGAACACCGAAAGGACCAAATTAATAAAGTTCATACATAAAGTTCATACAACACTTAAATGCAAAAAACAAATATCTCTCTAGCTAAAGCATTTAAATGCAACAACAAATGCGATAAAGATCGCAACTAAGGTAACAATTATTCCAACAGCATAATGATACCATGCCTCACTATCAATGACATATTTTCTAATCTTTCTAATCTTCAAGCACATTTTCTCCATCTTGATCTTGTGATCATCGACGACATCGGCAACATGCAACTCCAATTCCATCTTCTCCCCCTCAATTCTTTTCAATTTTTCTTTCAAATACTCGTTTCTCTTTCCACTAAATTTAACCTGTCGACAATAGGGTCGGTTGGAATTTCCCGTTCACATACCTCCTAGATAAAAATATCTATGTCAACTTGATGGGCATAATTTGTTATAAACACGAAATGCAACAAATAGTTTTAAAAGATAATATACCACATCTGAATCATAACACGGATGACGGCCGACGAGGACGGATATCAAAACCATGGCACTATGTATAACAAACAATGTACGTGCCGGGTAAGATAATTATACGAGTAACTATATATCCAAATCACACAAACATGAATTTTTTATATAAAAAAAGATAAGAACAAGAGGCTCACCACAAGGTGGTGCCAGCGAGGGGATGGTGCGGGCGATCGATGGTGGCTACGATGGAGATTTAGAAGGAACTAAGTAAACCACACCTACATATGCAAACTAAGTGTTAATTTGACTTCAAATTGCATATAAATCAAATACTACCACATATAATTCCTCCCAAATTACTAAAACGCACAAATTAATGACTATATAAACCATTGCAAGAGCTAATCTAGCAATGAGAAACGAAAGGACAAAGTTGCTAACCTTTGTGATCATTTGAATGGATGGCGGCCTTCAAATCTTGACAAAATCTGGGCAAAATGTGTGATGAGCTCGAGAGGAAGAAGGGAAGAACAGAGAGGAGAGGGGAAAGGGGGAAGAACAGAGTGCGGGTGGATGAAGGGTTTATATAGGACGACCTTTAGTACCGGTTCGATGCACGAACCGGTGCTAAAGGTGCTGGAATGGCCCCAGACTAACAACATACTGCCACCACTCTCTTTAGTACCGGCTCATGGCACCAACCGGTGCTAAAAGTTCGGCACTAACCGAAACTAATGAGAGTGACCCGCATAGCCGTTGGAATCGGCACTAATGGTCACATTAGTGCCGGCTCAAATACAAATCGGGACTAATGAGTTGAACATTTGATCCTTTTTCTACTAGTCACTCTGAGGTGATCTCAGTCGGTAGGTGTTGTTGTGCTTTGCATGCCTTTGACTGTAGGGCAGTGTCCTTGGGAAGGGTGTCTAGGTCAGTCCTATTACCCTACCCTAGGTACATGTCATCGTCAATGTCATCTTGAAAATCTCCTGGAAATCCCTCCGCATGTCTGCAGAATGTATACATAGTTGCCATTCATTCAAGGGCATAATGATATGATAGTAGTAAGTAAGCAGGCTCATAAGTGAAGGCTGACAAGTTATCCAGTGTTTCAAGCATCTTGTCACGCTCGTCAAGAATGAAATGTCTCAGATTCTTCAAAGAAAGGTCCTTGTCTCTAGCTAGAGCTAGAATCCTCCCAGATTTGCCCACAACAATATATACGGGGGCAGTCGTTCTTGAGCAAATCCTTGTGTTTCTTGATATGAACACCTCCATGGAATACATCAACCTTTAATTCGGGCAGCAATTTACTGAATCTCTCAAACTCATTGCAAATCTACATAAGATAAGGGAGGCGAATGAGAAAACAAGGGAGAAAATGCGTGAGAATAGAACAAAGTATATATTCACAAACCCATCTGGTAAGCCAGCTGTCTGGTGTGGTGATACATCTCCAACGTATCTATAATTTTCTATTGCTCCACACTATATTATCTACTGTTTTAGACGATATTGGGCTTTATTATCCACTTATATATTATTTTTGGGACTAACCTATTAACCGGAGGCCCAGCCCAGATTTGCTGTTTTTTGCCTATTTCAGTGTTTCGATGAAAAGGAATATCAAACGGAGTCGAAACGGAACGAAATCAACTGGAGAAGTTATTTTTGGAAGGAAGGCTACCGGATGGACTTGGACCCCACGTCAGGAAAGAAGGGAGGTGCCCACGAGGGTGGGGGGCGCCCCCCCTAGGGAGCGCCCCCTGCCTCATGGGGCCCCCGAAGCTCCACCGACGTACTTCCTGCACCCATGTATACTCACATACCCTAAAACTTCCAGAATAGAGATTAGATCGAGAGTTCCGCCGACGCAAGCCTTTGTAGCCACCAAAAGTCAATCGGGACCCTGTTCCGGCACCCTGCCGGAGGTGGGGAACCCTCATCGGTGGCCATCTTCATCATCCCGATGCTCTCCATGACGAGGAGGGAGTAGTTCACCCTCGGGGCTGAGGATATGTACCAGTAGCTATGTGTTTGATCTCTCTCTCTCTCGTGTTCTTGATTTGGCACGATCTTGATGTATCGCGAGCTTTGCTATTATAGTTGGATCTTATGTTTCTTCTCCCCCTCTACTCCCTTGTAATGAATTGAGTTTTCCCTTTGGAGTAATCTTATCGGATTGAGTCTATGAACCTATGCATAGGGGTTGACACACCTTTTCGTCTTGATTCTCCGGTAGAAACTTTTGGGCACTCTTTGAAGTACTTTGTGTTGGTTTGAATAGATGAATCTGAGATTGTGTTATGCATATCGTATAATCATACCCACGGATACTTGAGGTGACATTGGAGTATCTAGGTGGCATTAGGGTTTTGGTTGATTTGTATCTTAAGGTGTTATTCTAGTACGAACTCAAGGGCTGTTTGTGACACTTATAGGAATAGCCCAATGGATTGATTGGAAAGAATAACTTTGAGGTGGTTTCGTACCCTACCATAATCTCTTTGTTTGTTCTCCGCTATTAGTGTCTTTGGAGTGACTCTTTGTTGCATGTTGAGGGATAGTTATATGATCCAATTATGTTATTATTGTTGAGAGAACTTGCACTAGTGAAAGTATGAACCCTAGGCCTTGTTTCCCATCATTGCAATACCGTTTACGCTCACTTTTACCATTAATTACCTTGCTGTTTTTATATTTTCAGATTACAAAAACCTATATCTACCATCCATATTGAACTTGTATCACCATCTCTTCGCCGAACTAGTGCACCTATACAATTTACCATTGTATTGGGTGTGTTGGGGACACAAGAGACTCTTTGCTATTTGGTTGCAGGGTTGCTTGAGAGAGACCATCTTCATCCTACGCCTCCCACGGATTGATAAACCTTAGGTCATCCACTTGAGGGAAATTTTCTACTGTCCTACAAACCTCTGCACTTGGAGGCCCAACAACGTCTACAAGAAGAAGGTTGTGTAGTAGACATCAAGCTCTTTTCTAGCGCCGTTGCCGGGGAGGTGGGTGCTTGAAGGTATATCTTTAGATCTTGCAATCGAATCTTTTTGTTCTTCTTTTAGCACTAGTATTAGTTTATAAAATAAAACTACAAAAAATGGAATTGAGTTTACCTCACACGCTTCATCTTTTTAATATCTTTTGTGAGTATGGTGGAAAAGAAAATTGTGCCAAAGTGTTAGAAGACGAATGCATTAGAATGTTTGGCACTAAATATTTGAATGATGAGCATGATTGCAATGTTGTTAGTATGAGCTCCATGAATATTCATGTACTAATGATGATTGCACTAGTTATGATGAAAATGTCTCCTATAAACATGTCAATTTTTGTGGAGTGCATTGCGTTTGCATGTACACACCAAATAGAGAAGATAGATATTGCAAGAGGCATAAATAGTTAGAAACTAAATCGTTGCAAGAAAGTCTTGATGATTGAACTTTGCAATACACATGGTCATTTAAAGCTCCAATGCTATTTGTTTCATGATCAAATTGTGTCCAAATATTGTGATAATTTGATTACCCTTGAGCATCATAAAGAGCTTAGCCTTCCTTTGGGTTATGAAGAAATGAAACGTATAACTGAGGGTATTCCAAAATTTAATCTTGATAAATTTCTTGATTTTGATCTAGAGGAAATTTATATGTATTGTGCGGTGAATTGCATTGAAAATCCTTATATTGCCAATTACATAAAGAAAAGAAAACAAATAGAAGATGAATAGAATACTAATGAAAGGGAAGAGACTTCCCAATATCCTCCTATTATTTCTTATGATCAATTAGGTAATGAGGAGGAGCCTTTTATTCAACCAATCTCATTATTAAGGAGCTCCAAAAGGAGGATTGAACCCACACATGAGGTGGTGAAGAAGAAGAAAAGAAAAAGGAAGAGAGGTAAAAAGGTATCTCTCCCAAATAAGGTTGCTCCTATTATTGTTGTGCCTCATCAAAATGAATCAAAAATAATTGTGGAAGATGATGCACTTGATGATGATCTCGTTATGCCTATTGCTTGTTGTGATGATTATGATTGGCAAGATAATGATACTTCTTATGATCTTGAAAATCTTTTTGGCACTTGCTTGGAAGAATATGATAATTGCTATATTATTGGTACTATCCATACTATTAATGATGAGAGTGATTATGCCTATGATATGAAAAGGCCCAAGCTTGGGGAACCTATGTTTAATGAGGATGACATATTTGAGAATATATTTGCTGCAATTAATGTTTGTCCCAACTTGGGGATGCTATGTTTAATGAATATGATATTTTTAGCCTCTCAAGTTTTGATATGCAAATTTGTTATGATGATGGCATGCCTCCTACTTATGATGATTATATTTATGAAAGTGGGTTTGGAAGAGTGTCAACTTTAGGAAGTAGTGATCCCACTATTTTGGAGGATGTTGAATCTTATAATATTTATGAAAGTGGATTTGGAGAGGTCATGACTTTATTTAGTGTTGTATCCACTATTTCGGAAGAGGTTTCGATCGATTATGATGAGAAAAAAGTTGCTACTTATGATGATTATTGTGATAAAACTTATGCTATAAAGAGTAGTGATGATTATATTTATAAAACTTGTCATTATTATGAGTACCATTTCTCTGAACATTACTCTTTTAATGTGGAAACAATTTATTGTATTCAAGTCTCTTATGATACTCCCACTATTCCGAATGAGAAGAATTTTGCTTATGCGTAGAGTAGTAAAAATTATATACTTGTAGATCATGAAAAGAATGCTTTAGGTGAGGGAGGAACATATGCTTGTAGGAATTGCTATAATATCAAGTTTCCTCTCTATGTGCTTAAAGTTTTGAAGTTATGCTTGTTTTGCCTTCCTATGCTAGTTGATTATTGTTCCCATAAGTTGTTTGTTCACAAAATCTTTATGCATAGGAAGTGGGTTAGACTTAAATTTTCTAGTAATATTCTTCATGATGCTCTCTTTATGTTTCAATTCTTATCCTTTATGTGAGCATAATTGAAATCATCATGCCTAGCTAGGGGCGTTAAACAATAGCGCTTGTTGGGAGGAAACCCAATTTTATTTTAGTTTCTTGCTTTTTGGTTATGTTTAGGAATAAATAATCCATATATTTTCTGCTTATATGTGGTTTTATGTTTTAATTAGTGTTTGTGCCAAGTAGAACCTTTGGGAAGACTTGGGTGAAGTCTTTATGATCATGGTGTAAAAAACAGAAACATTAGCGCTCAGGAGAATAGCTAGAACTTTTTACTGGAGAGTGCTATTTAGTTGATTCTTTTTGGAGATGATTACTAGACAAATTCCTCAGGTCTACCAATTTATTTATAATTTTTGGAGTTCCAGAAGTTTGCGTTAGTTACAGATTACTACAGACTGTTCTGTTTTTGACAGATTCTGTTTTTCGTGTGTTGTTTGCTTATTTTGATGAATCTATGGCTAGTGAAAGAGTTTATAAACCATAAATAAGTTGGAATAAAGTAGGTTTAACAACAATATAAATAAATAATGAGTTCATTACAGTACCTTGAAGTGGTGTTTTGTTTTCTTTCGCTAACAGAGCTCACGAGTTTTCTGTTAAGTTTTGTGTTGTGAAGTTTTCAGGTTTTGGGTAAAGATTCGATGGGCTATGGAATAAGGAGTGCCAAGAGCCTAAGCTTGGGGATGCCCAAGGCACCCCAAGGTAATATTCAAGGATAACCAAGCGTCGAAGCTTGGGGATGCCCCGGAAGGCATCCCCTCTTTCGCCTTCGTTCATCAGTAACTTTACTTGGAGCTATATTTTTATTCACCACATGATATGTGTTTTGCTTGGAGCGTCATTTTATTTTCTTTAGCTTTGCTTGCTGTTTGAATAAAATACCAAGATCTGAAATTATTAAATGTTAGAGAATCTTCACATAGTTGCATAATTACTCGACTACTCATTGATCTTCACTTATATCTTTCGGAGTAGTTTGTCGTTTGCTCTAGTGCTTCACTTATATCTTTTAGAGCACGGTGGTGGACTTGTTTTATAGAAACTATTGAACTCTGATGCTTCACTTATATTATTTTGAGAGTCTTAATTAGCAAGGTAATTTGCTTAAAATCTTAATATGCTAGGTAAAAAATATAGTAAAAGCTTTCTTATGAGTGTGTTGAATACTAAGAAAAGTTTGATACTTTATAATTGTTTTGAGATATGGAGGTGATAATATCAAAGTCGTGCTAGTTGAGTAGTTGTGAATTTGAGAAGTGCTTGTGTTGAAGTTGGCAAGTCCCATAGCATGCACGTATGGTAAATGTTATGTAACAAATTTGAAACATGAGGTGTTATTTGATTGTCCTCCTTATGAGTGGCGGTTGGGGACGAGCGATGGTCTTTTCCTACCAATCTATCCCCCTAGGAGCATGCGCGTAGTGCTTTGGTTTTTGATGGCTTGTAGATTTTTGCAATAAGTATATGAGTTCTTTATGACTAATGTTGAGTCCATGGATTATATGCACTCTCACCCTTCCATCATTGCTAGCCTCTTCGGTACCGTGCATTGCCCTTTCTAACATTGAGGGTTGGTGCAAACTTCGCCGGTACATCCAAACCCCGTGATATGATACGCTCTTTCACACAAAAACCTCCCTATATCTTCCTCAAAAACAGCCACCATACCTACCTATTATGGCATTTCCATAGCCATTCCGAGATATATTGCCATGCAACTTTCCACCATTCCGTTCATCATGACACATCCATCATTGTCATATTGCTTAGCATGATCATGTAGTTGACATAGTATTCATGGAAAAGCCACCGTTCATAATTCCTTCATACATGTCACTCTTGATTCATTGCATATCCTGGTACACCGCCGGAGGCATTCATATAGAGTAATACTTTGTTCTAGTATCGAGTTGTAATCATTGAGTAGTAAATAAATAGAAGTGTGAGGATCATCATTTTCTAGAGCATTGTCCCAAGTGAGGAATAAAAAAATAATAAAAAAGAGAAAAGCCAAAAAAAAGAGAAGGCCCAAAAAAAGAAAAAAATGAGAGAAAAAGAGAGAAGGGACAATGTTACTATCCTTTGCCACACTTGTGCTTCAAAGTAGCACCATAATCATCATGATAGAGAGTCTCCTGTTTTGTCACATTCATATACTAGTGGGAACTTTTCATTATAGAACTTGTCTTGTATATTCCAATAATGGGCTTCCTCGAATGCCCTAGGTCTTCGTGAGCAAGCAAGTTGGATGCACACCCACATAGTTTCTTTTGTTGAGCTTTCATACATTTATAGCTCTAGTGCATCCGTTGCATGGCAATCCCTACTCCTTGCATTAACATCAATTGATGGGCATCTCCATAGCCCGTTGATTATCCTCGTTGGTGTGAGACTTTCTCCTTTTTTGTCTTCTCCACATAACCCCCATCATCATATTCTATTCCACCCATAGTGCTATATCCATGGCTCGCGCTCATGTATTGCATGAAAGGTTTATGAGTTTGAGATTATTAAAGTATGAAACAATTGCTTGGCTTGTCATTGGGGTTGTGCATGATGAGAGCATTCTTGTGTGACGAAAATGGAGCATGACTAAACTATATGATTTTGTAGGGATGAACTTTCTTTGGCCATGTTATTTTGAGAAGACATAAATAATTGCTTTGTTAGTATGCTTGAAGTATTATTATTTTTATGTCAATATGAACTTTTATCTTGAATCTTTCGTATCCGAATATTCATACCACAATTAAGAAGAATTACATTACAATTATGCCAACTAGCATTCCACATAAAAAATTATCTTTTTTATCATTTACCTACTCGGGAACGAGCAGCAATTAAGCTTGGGGATGCTTGATACGTCTCCAATGTATCTGTAATTTTGATTGCTCCATGCTATATTATCTACTGTTTTAGACAATATTGAGCTTTATTATCCACTTTTATATTATTTTTGGGACTAACCTATTAACGGGAGGCCCAGCCCAGATTTGTTGTTTTTTGCCTATTTCAGTGTTTCGAAGAAAAGGAATATCAAACGGAGTCAAAATGGAACGAAATCAACTGGAGAAGTTATTTCTGGAAGGAAAGCTACCGGATGGACTTGGACCCCACATCAGGAGAGAAGGGAGGTGCCCACGAGGGTGGGGGGCGCCCCCCCTAGGGAGCGCCCCCTGCCTCATGGGGCCCCCGAAGCTCCACCGACGTACTTCCTGCACCCATATATACTCACGTACCCTAAAACTTCCAGAACAGAGATTAGATCGGGAGTTCCGCCGCCGCAAGCCTCTGTAGCCACGAAAAGTCAATCGGGACCCTGTTCCGGCACCCTGCCGGAGGGGGGGAACCCTCACCGGTGGCCATCTTCATCATCCTGACGCTCTCCATGACAAGGAGGGAGTAGTTCACCCTCGGGGCTGAGGGTATGTACCAGTAGCTATGTGTTTGATCTCTCTCTCTCTCTCTCGTGTTCTTGATTTGGCACGATCTTGATGTATCGCGAGCTTTGCTATTATAGTTGGATCTTATGTTTCTTCTCCCCCTCTACTCTCCTGTAATGAATTGAGTTTTCCCTTTAAAGTAATCTTACCGGATTGAGTCTTTAATGACTTGAGAACACTTGATGTATGTCTTGCCGTGCGTATCTGTGGTAACAATGGGATATCACATGATTCACTTGATGTATGTCTTGGTGATCAACTTGCGGGTTCCGCCCATGAACCTATGCATAGGGGTTGGCACACGTTTTCGTCTTGATTCTCCGGTAGAAACTTTTGGGCACTCTTTGAAGTACTTTGTGTTGGTTTGAATAGATGAATCTGAGATTGTGTGATGCATATCGTCTAATAATACCCACGGATACTTGAGGTGACATTGCAGTATCTAGGTGACATTAGGGTTTTGGTTGATTTGTATCTTAAGGTGTTATTCTAGTACGAACTCAAGGGCTGTTTGTGACACTTATAGGAATAGCCCAATGGATTGATTGGAAAGAATAACTTTGAGGTGGTTTTGTACCCTACCATAATCTCTTCGTTTGTTCTCCGCTATTAGTGTCTTTGGAGTGACTCTTTGTTGCATGTTGAGGGATAGTTATATGATCCAATTATGTTATTATTTTTGAGAGAACTTGCACTAGTGAAACTATGAACCCTAGGCCTTGTTTCCCATCATTGCAATACCGTTTACGCTCACTTTTATCATTAGTTACCTTGCTGTTTTTATATTTTCAGATTACAAAAATCTATATCTACCATCCATATTGCACTTGTATCACCATCTCTTCGCCGAACTAGTGCACCTATACAATTTACCATTGTATTCGGTGTGTTGGGGACATAAGAGACTCTTTGCTATTTGGTTGCAGGGTTGCTTGAGAGAGACCATCTTCATCCTACGCCTCCCACGGATTGATAAACCTTAGGTCATCCACTTGACGGAAATTTTCTACTGTCCTACAAACCTCTGCACTTGGAGGCCCAACAATGTCTACAAGAAGAAGGTTGTGTAGTAGACATCATGTGGCACAATACAAGTGCTACCACCTAACCAACAGTAGGATCGATCTGCTGGAGAGACAGCTGTAGACCAATTCTTTCGGGACCTATTGACAGTTTTTTTGTAAAATCAATTTTATTTCTCTATGGCCAAGTTCAACCTGACCAATAGACTGAGGATGATAGGGTGATGCAATTCTATGGTTAACATCATACTTTGGAAGCATTTTGCGGAAAGTACCAGGAATAAAGTGTGAACCACTGTCATCATTAAATATCTAGGGACTCCAAACTTTGGGAAAATAACATCCTTAAGCATTTTAATAGAGGTATTGTGATCAGCACTACTAGTTGGAATAGCTTCTACCCACATAGTAACATAATCAATAGCAACCAAAATATGAGTATACCCATTAGAGGAAGGAAAAGGTCCCATGTAATCAAAACCCCAAACATCAAATGGTTCAACATGAAGTGAATAATTCATAGGTATTTCCTGACGCTTACCGATATTACTGTGACGCCCTGAGACCGATGCGCTAGATGTCTTCCGTTTATTCGCCGTCGTTTCCATGTCATTCGTTTGCGTGTTGCACTTTGCCATGTCAACATGCGCATTTTATCTGCATGTTTCTCAAAACTTGCATCCATCCGGGTTTCCAAGTTCCCTCCATTGTCCGTTCTGAGTCCGACCACACTCGCACGCGCCCGCGGCACCTCCAAAATATTATTTTATAAGTGGCATAAAAATGCTCTCTGAATGGGTTGAAAGTTGGCGTGCGGTCTTATTATAGCGTAGGTAGACCGCCTGCCAAATTTCGTCACATTCGGAGTCCGTTTGATAGCCCAACCATCATCCGTGGCGGCATTATAGCTAGTATATTCGTCGGATGTTTTCAGTATCCGAAAACCATTGCCGGGACGCATTTCGTCTCTCTCTTCTCAGCCCACGCCCCTCTAAACAGCCCATCTAGCCCACCTACACTACCCCTCCGTTTCGGACTGTTCGATCAAGATTAAACTGTTCGAAAACGGACTAAAACCCCCTAACCTAGCCCCACTTACTATATATGGACGCCCTGCCCCCCCCCCCCCACCTCACTTTTGGAAACCCTAGCTGCTGCATCGTTTTCCGCGCCCCACCTCTCTACAGCCGCTACCTTACCGCCCCTGTCTTCCATCTCCCGTCGTGACCCCGCCAAGCCCAGGCGCGGCCCAACCCAGCACATCTAGGGCCCGAGCGAGCCCGCGTCGCGCCGTGACCCGAGCGCTTTGCCTCGATCCGATGCCCCTCACCTCGTCGACCTCGCCCCGCCTCCATGCCCCATCGCCAGAGAGCCCCTCCTCCCGTCTGTGGCCCCACCTCCTCGCTCAGGGCACCGCCAGAGGAGCACCACCCCACCAGCCACCATCACGGCCCCGCCATAGGTGCTCGCAGTCACGCCGAGCTCCCAGCGTCTGTGCCCCCTGTCGACCTTGGATCCGGCTACCCCGGCCTCCACATTGCCGGATCCGGTTGATCCCCGCTGGTCCCCTGCCTCACCAGCGCCCGCCGTCGCCATGGAACCGCCGCTGCCGCCCCTGCCTTGTCCCCGCTCGTGATTGAGGAGGACGCTCAACGCTCGCCTCGCCTGCCAGCATGGGCCACGGCACGCCCGAGCAGCCCAGCTCCATTCCGGCCTGCTTGGCCTCTTCCTCACCATCCGTCCCATGGGCCCAATTTGTGCACCGACCCTATCCATCGCCGTGTGCACGTTATAGTATTTGACACCCAGTTCTATTTATGAAACACCCAAGTCTTTTGACTAAAAAACATCACATATGCATTTTTGTCATGCCATAACTTTGTGCATGTTTATCCGATTGGAGTGTATAATATAACAAAATGTTGTGCTCTCTGTGTTCTACATGATGGTGTACTTTGTGTGCATGTTAGGTTTCATCTTGATGCCATATTCATCATTGCAAAAGTGCTAAGTGTTGTTAAGTGCAGAAAACTGATATAACATGCCATTTTGTCCTTTTTCATATCATTTCGTGTGATTTTCTTTTGAGCAACATGCCTATATTTTTAGAAGCACAATCATGTACACTTTGCAATGCTGTAACTCATTTTTCATGATATACCCTATGTTGATTAGAAGAAGCTTGCGAAGTGGGCTACTCGTTGTTTGTTGTTTTCAAAGACTTGGTATTTTTTGTCGTTTGAAACTGTTATATTATGTTGCCATGTTTACTTGATGCTACCATCAAATATGTGCATATTTTTGAGATAGCCATTAAGCATGTTTTGAAGATCATGTTATGCCCTATCCAACCATGCCATTTTTTTGCAATTATAGCCTACAATAGCTTTTTGTTTTCATGGTCTCAAATTGCTTAAAAATATATCTATCTGCCTGTTAGCAGTAAGTTCATTTTTGCAAAGTGCATAGTTAGTGTTGTCCATATCCTATGACCATATTCTTGACATGAGTAGATGCACAAACATGCCACCTTACTGTTGGTTGTATTTTCATGCCATGATATGTTGTGTGTTGAGTTAAACAAGCTTGCAAACATGTCCAGTAAAATTCAGTCCGAAAAACTGTTAGCATTTGCAATCTTGCCATGATGTTTTAAACATGTTCTTCTGGTTTTCAGCAGTAGCTGAGTCATCATGTTTTTAGTGCTTGATATGTACTTCAATGCCATTCCCTTGGTTGCCATGTAAACATGATGTAGCAACCCTTCAGCTTGCTCTCAATTGGTCATTATGCTAAATCTGTCAATCAGTTAACAACATGTTCCATTTTGCAAAGCTCATTGTAACACTACAAGAAATCTGTTATTACATGACGGATCCAATCCATCACGCATAAGTGAAAAACTGTCATGGGTGTCCAGACATGACGGATATGAAATCCGTCATGTATATCGCGTAATAATTTGACATTGTACCTTCCTCGACGGTTCCTGACCGTCACGGATCTGCCCCAAGCCCGCCCAGGCCCAAACCGTTGTGACGGAGCAGCCCGTCATGGACTGATGCCACATAGGATTTTCAATTGCCACATGGCTGCGTACGTGGATACTATTCTTTGTCATAAAATTCATCATGGATTATGTAAATTAAATCAAGCCCATTAGGCCATTTATTTCGGCTGAATTTTGACCTAGTATGTTTTTAGCATAATGCATCACACAAATCCTAATTCTAGTTTTGACCCAAGAGGAAGTATTTCCAAAGTGTCAAACAGTACACAGTTCATCAAGTATACAACCATCTATATGTATCAATGTAGTAGTTTATAAAATCCTCTATGAAATGGTAACACTAGTAGAAAAGGGGCCTATTATCCCGGTTGTTGAGGGCCTTTAGTCCCGGTCCATGAACCGGGACTAAAGGGTCGGTACTAATGCCCTGGCCCTAAAGGGCGCGGCCACGTGGAGCTCCATCTTTAGTCCCGGTTGGTAACACCAACCGGGACTAAAGGAAATTTTATGATTTTTTTTGAAACAAAATTTTGAAAATTTTTTGAATTTTTTTTTATTTTCAAATTTCTGAATTATTTTAACCTCTAGTCTGTAATCACCACCCCTCATCACTTCTCAATTTATCCTCTAATCACCCCTCATCATTCCAAATCATCTAACTTCCCGAACGGTCACCCATCCTCCCACTCCCACAGCCTGAGCACGCTTAACTTCTTGGTTCTATTCTCCCTCGCTCCAAGTCTGCACTTGTTGTTTTCCTGACAATAGTAAGATGTCAATCCTATTAACCTTCAGGAATTTTTCTTGAGCATGAAGTGACACATTTCACTGTTTGAGTTTGAAACTATTGTTTTAAAAAATAATAATTATTTAGTAACACTAATATTTCTGGAATAATTAGTTTGACCACAGTTTGACCACAGTTTGACCAGATTTGACCAAAATTGAAATAACTGAAATAATTATTTAGTAACACTAATATTCTAGAATAATTAGTTTGACCATTGTTTGACCACAGTTTGCCCACTGTTTGAATTTTTTTCGATTTTTTCCACTCTAGATCTTAAAAGCCCCGTAACTTTTTTTCTGTTAGGTTTTTGAGGATTTTGAAAATGTTTAATGGGGTTCCTGAATTTTTCTGAATTTATCTGTTAAATTCGGATGTAACTTTTCGAGTAGATGATTTTTCATATAAAAAACTTTTTCATCCGAGTTAGTATGCAAAAGTTATGCCCATTTTTACAAATTCCAGAGAGATTTTGCAAATAAAGTCAAAATTCACATTTGCAAATTTTCCGAACAACTAGACCACATATCACATGGGAAACTTATTTTCTTTTATTTTTTTGACATTTCCATCATTTTCTTTTATTTTTTTTAAATTGAAAAGGCGATCCACAGGGGGGGTGGAGAGAGTTTAAAAATGGGACCTTTAGTACCGGTTCGTGCCATGAACCGGTACTAATGCCTCAAAGGCCATTAGTACCGGTTGGTGGCACCAACCGGGACTAAAGGTCTAACCTTTAGTACCAGTTGGTGCCACTAACCGGGACTAATGGGCATCGCACCCTTTAGTCCCGGTTCGTGGCACGAACCGGGACTAAAGGGCCCAGGTGAACCGGGACTAATGCCTTAGCCGCATGAACCGGGATAAATGCACCCATTGGTCCCAGTTCTGGACTGAACCGGGACTAATGGGGTTACCCGGCCTGGACAAAAGCCCCCTTTTCTACTAGTGTAACTTACCACATAGATTAACAAAATATATCACACATCAAGGTTAGGAACTAGTACAATCCATTTTACATCAACAAAACATATAAACTATTGAGACTTGTTCACGTTCTTGTCCTCGGCCCTTTGTGGCAACCATCATGTCGTGATTGATTGTGATAGGCAACACCAAGTAGCTTGTTACCTAGCATATTTACAAGAATATTACATATTTGTAGATACAAATAGATAGTACAAAAAAGAGAATTACTGTAGAGATAAAAAAGAATTACATCTCCAAGATTCTTCAATCTTTATAGTAACAATACTTGCTGCCGACTTGACCATCATAGTACTATTATTTATAACAGGAAACAATAATGAAATGAACCAGTATATATGTTATACAAGATGACAGCTTGCATGAGAACTACATATTTAGTCTATATACATGGCTTAAAAATTACTTCACAGTTATCAAGGTACAAGCCAAATCAGAACACAGGAACAAAACTTGATGGCCAATCTAGTAATGTATCGAAGCAAAGCAAGGTTATTAAGGTAGAAGCAGAAGTCTGAAGTTTCTTTTCTTCATTCGTTCATGTTGTACAGATTGCATTCTCAGACTAGGAGAACCAAAAATTTATCACCATGAAATAGAAGGCACTACTTAACTATAAAATCCTACCACATACCCTCCAACAATTTCATATTTTATATATTCGGAGCAAATCAGAAGCATGTCTTTGTTTCTTGTGATCTTAATTAGTGTATGAAAGCTTGAACATGCATATATATAACAGTAACAAGTCACCTTAGTTTATGCAAGCTATAATACTTCATACACACAATTAATTAAGTATGACATGGGATCTCGGGGGACTTACATGTACACCATGGATTATCAATTTCTAAGCTATTTTGATGGAATTGCATAAGGCCAGATTTTTTATCAAACACCTCAGCAAACATGTGAAAGGCACAACTAAAATTGGAATGTTTCAGCATCTACACCTATGGGGCAGCATGTCGTGTAACAAGAAATCAGAGAAAGAGAGTCATAGTGAAATCCAAGACATAAGTAAGAAGATAAATTGGATTGTTTTTATATCAAATCAATGCCTACAAATGTGCAGAGACATTTAGTGGTGGACGTTGTGATTTACAAACATTAATATTACATCACTTTGAATTTTCTTGGAACCGTTCTAAAAAAGGAGCCTCCGCTTTCTGTGTATATATACGCTTGCATAAACAATATATACCAATGACCTCCACTAAACAATGGCATTAAAAAACCAAGTTAACCACCATGAGAACATATCTAGATAATAACAAAGATATATCAGCTGGGCAAAATATGGATGCTCAAGGCACGTGTAGATACAAACTATGGCCAAACAATTTTAAGAGGACTTAAGAGGTCAAATCTTCAAGCACTATATGTATCTAACTCTGCACTAGTTTCCACTATAAACAAATAAAACAGAGTAAAGGGCGGGAAAAGGTTTATTTTTACATCTTGTCAAACGGAGGCATTTACTAAATAATATCCTGAACTTGGTGACATGTACTGGAAACAAGGAATTCATCATCAAATTATGATATATATATATATTAAATTGAGCAAAGATCAGGAGCCTACTTGTATGTGCATCAATTATATAAGCGGATGAAGTACAAGGATGCCATCTACTTCTAGTTACGCATATAAAAAATACTATCATCGATTGTATAAGCAGCTTGGCATTAACCCAGTAACAATCAAGCATGAGTTGTACCAGATTTTGATTTTACCAATAACCGAGAATACATAGTCGTCAGCTATTTTGGCTTCCCCTTTTCCTTCCAAGTAGTCTTTTTCTTCCAAAGGGACTTGTCTTTCATAACAAAACATACAAAAATACTACACGTATATTTATTTGCTGATAACAAATGAGATCAAACTAAGCATTCCATGGCAACAAGCAGCACCCTCATCTTGGTACAATAGCATGAAAATTCACGTGGTATAATTTTCATCAACTTGATTGTGGGGAAATCAATATGATGGCTATTTTCACCACATAACAAATAGAAAGTTTGCACATATTATATAACAGAGAAGCAGTGTAATAGCAGGTCTAGTTAACAAACAATCTACTCTTGGCCAATCGAGATGAATGAATTATTTTCCCTCCACAAACAAGAAAAATCGAAGGAACCAACAGGAGCATCTCATGGACATTTACTTATTAAACTAGTAGTTGCTTAACTAAGTAGCAGATCTCACAAATTTTACACTGCTAGTGCTCACACGGTGAGAGAAGAAAAACAACATAGCCAACAATGCTAGTCTATCGATGGCTGTAAACTGCGAGTATCAGGAAACAAAGTGGCCATGTTTTTTTTTGCATCGGGTTCAGTCCAAGAAAATTTGAGATCCCCTAGGGAACTATCCAAGAGCACATCAACAATCATTTGGAAAGAAAAGAAAATAGAGCGAGAGGGTCGACCTTGTTGTTCTGCGGGGAATCATGGTGGGCGGGGCAGATGACCCCGATGTCGACCTCGTCTAGCTTGTGGGGCTTGAGCGTGGGGTCCTGGTCGTCGCCATGCATGGATCTGGAAAGGGCGAGAGCTCCTGCTGATCTAAATCAAAGCAAAAAAAATTCTATTGGAATGGGGGAGAGAAGGAAGGAACGAAGGAGAGAGAGAGGAATCGATGGGGAGAAGTAGGGAGGGACCCTGTGCGGTGCGTCGTCGTCGCTAGCGAGCTCAAGCTCGGGCCTCCTTCAGGTCACTGTCATTGTCCTCTCCTCATTCGGCGCTTGCTACGAATCTCCGGATGGTAAGGAAGCTTCACGACTTGGGAGATGGGGCAGCGGGGCCCCTGCCACGGATCCATGGACCTGGTCCTTGGTTGTGAGTAGTAGAGGCGCGCCGCGGCGACTAGGGTTAGCCACCGCTTCCATCGGGCCACTGATGCCACCGTCGCCATGGATCTTAGGCTGCCGTCATCGGTTGGAGGCAGGGAGGTGGAGGCAGAGGACCGGGACGAGAAGAGGAGAGATGTGGCCGCAACGGATGGAGGAAGGAGGAAGGAGATTGGGGCAGTAGTGTGTTAGGTTTAGGTTATATACAGGAAACATTTAGGGCTTTAGGCGAGCTTGCGGGGTTGTACTGGGCCATTCACACTAGTATAAAAAGGGCCATTTGTCCTGGTTCATAAGTGCCTTTAGTCCCGGTTCTTGAACCGGGACTAAAGGGTCGTTACTAAAGCCTCCCCCTTTAGTCCCAGTTCTTATACCAACCAGGACTAAAGGCCCTCCACGTGGCCGCTGCCTGGAGGTCCACCTTTAGTCCGGTTGGTAACACCAACTGGGACTAGAGGAAATTTTATGAACTTTTTTTTTGAAATTTTTCTGAAATTTTTTTTGAATTTTTTTGAATTTTTTTCCTGATTTTCAAATTTCTGAATTATTTTAACCTCTAATCTCTAATCACCTGTCATCACTGATCAATTTAACCTCTAAACTCTAATCACCCCTCATCATTCCAAATCATCTAACTTCCCAGACGGACACCCATCCTCTCACTACTCCAGCCTGAGCACGCTTAACTTCCGGGTTCTATTCCCCCTCGCTTCCAAGTCTACACTTGTTGTTTTCCTAACAATAGTAAGATGTCAATCGTATTAACCCTCAGGAGTTTAGCTTCAGCCTGGTCACACGTTTCACTGTTTGAGTTTGAAACTATTATTCCAAAAAACAATAATTATTTAGTAACACTAATAATTCTCGAGTAAGTAGTTTGACCATAGTTTGACCCTAGTTTGACCACAGTTTGACCAGATTTGACCAAAATTCAAAAAATTCAAATAATTAATTAGTAACACTAATATTCTTGAATAATTATATAGTACCACTAATACTTCTTGAGTAAGTAGTTTGACCATAGTTTGACCCCAGTTTGACCACAGTTTGAGCAGATTTGACCAAAATTTAAAAAAACTGAAATAATTATTTAGTAACACTAATAGTCTTGAATAATTATTTATTAACACTAATACTTCTTGAATAAGTAGTTTGACCATAGTTTGACCAGATCTAACGAAAATTTAAAAAAATTGAAATTTGAGCATAACTTTTTTTACTTTTGGAATTTGAGGATTGTACAAATTTGCAAACAGGCCATAGGCGGTCAAAATAGAATGCGGATTTTCGTTCTGAACATTTTGATATATTATACGTTTTTTCCGACATCGTATGCAAAAGTTATAGCTGTTTTACATTTTCCCTACACTTTTTGCAAAACATGCCCAAATTTAAGTTTTTAAATTTTCCTAACTAGCAGATGTAGTAACATAACTATATCTCGAAGAATTTAAGGTAGGATTTGAAAATTGCACCATTAGTACCGGTTGGTGCCACGAACCGGTACTAATGCAACCGGTACTAATGCTCTTTTCTGGCCGAACCAATGCCCTGTTTTCTACTAGTGTCATGATGATTTCTGAAACTGTCATTCGAAATCCGTCATGCATTAATAGGTTTCTTGTTGTGTAATTAATCTATGCATCTTATAAATTGTGCCATTGGTTTAATTGGAAGTATGCCATGTATACTACATGCTCATGTCCTTTTCACAATTATTAAAATTTCTATGCTTGCTGTTATGTTCCTCCAAATCAGCATCATAATGTTCCTGTTTTGCATTCCCAGATTCAGTCTGAGAAGATGCTATTTTATGTTTGCGTCTTGTTTTGATGAATGTCATGAACTTTTTGCTCCTATGCAAATGCCATGTTGTGTTACTTGAGTTCCATGTTATGTACTATCATGGTATGCCTTATGATGCCATGATCTACTACTGTAGCATACTTGTTTCATGTCTCCAACATGCCATCATATTAACTCTGCTCATGTTCTATTAAAGTGGCAAAAAGTAATTATTTTTTAACTAAAAATAATTGAAAACAACAATTAAAGGACTAAAACAACTATATAAGCAAACCAGTACTATTTTAAATTATTATAAAAATAATCAAATAAATATTACTGGGATAACAATCTGACATGTCACTAGGAGCAAAAAGAATTAAATTACAACATATTTTTAAACTCAAATAATTCACAATCTGGTGTTTGAAGCAAATTTGAAAAAAATCATATTTAAATCATTCAAATTTGAAAACTAATGGCACAAAAAGAAACTAGACAAAATTTTGAATCTAATGCAGAAGCAATCACTCAAAAACATCAAATATCCTAAAAGATATAAGCAATTTAAAACAGAAACTAAAAACAGTAAACAAATAGAAAAACAAAAAACAAATTTCAGAAGCCCAATCTTTAGTCCCGGTTTGAGACACGAACCGGGACTCTTTTTAAACTCAAATAATTTACAATCTGGTGTTTGAAGCAAATTTGAACAAATTCATATTTAAATCATTCAAATTTGAAAACTATTGGCACAAAAAGAAACTAGACACAATTTTGAATCTAATGTAGGAGAATCACTCAAAAACATCAAATATCCTAAAAGACATAAGCAATTTCAAACAGAAACTAAAAACAGTAAACAAATGGAAAAACAAAAAACAAATTTCAGAACCCCAATCTTTAGTCCTGGTTTGAGACACGAACCGGGACTAAAGGGCATCACACCCTTTAGTCCAGGTTGGTGTCTCAAACCGGGACTAAAGGTCTAATCTTTAGTCCCGGTTTGAGACACGGACCGGGACTAAAGGGCATCGCACCCTTTAGTCCCGATTCGTGTCTCAAACCGGGACTAAAGGTCCCATTTGAACCGGGACTAATGCCTTCCCGACGCCCTAGCCACTTGAATCGGGACTAATGCTCACATTAGTCCCGGTTCGTAATGAAACCGGGACTAAAGGGTGCATTGAGCTTGGACCAAAGCCCTGTTTTCTACTAGTGTAGGTAAGGTTGAACCGAAGTCCACCGCTTTGGCCACTAATGAAATTTGTACGCAGACGAAAGTAAGGAATGGAGAAAGATTATTGTTGATTATCTGCAAAATCCTAGCAAGTGGGTGAACAATATGGTTCGAAGGATGACTTTGAGATACATATGTATGGAACTTTATCATCCGATTGTTCATGAAGTTGAGAAGGTTTCGCCCAAGTTTGCATCAAGGATTCAAAAAAATAATGGCAGATATATAGTTATTGCCCAAAGCATATAAATGGCCGAGAGAGTGTTGACATCGCCCTTAGAAACAACACGGTACAAGTTATTTTTCGGCGCGCTAGCTTTGCCGGAAAACAGGGGGCATGTGTTGACGTTCAAAAGTGGCACGATCATAAAGAGTCTCTTGAAGCTATGTCAAAATTAATTCAAATTTATTATTGAAAGTCACCATGGGATGGCTCTCTTCGAGAAGATCAAGATGGATATGAAGATGGTCTAAAACAGAGCTCAGATGCAAAAGTTATGACAATTTCAAAGATGCTCATGTTGACACCAGATTAAAGAATGACTTGGAACCCAATTAAGATGGTCTCAGATGGAAAATGTTTCAACATGAAAGTTGTGCTTCTCCTCGAAACGGTTGATTTGATACCAAAATAGTCTTAATCCGAGGTCATATTCAAAAGTAACAGCCAATACAAGACACTGCTGTAGTAGATGGCCGCACACTCCGGGGAGAACCATCCGGGTTTCAGATTTCTGTGCCGCATACTTCAGAAAACAGCCAAAAACCCCATCAAGATGGCCTCTCATGAATAAACGTTCAACATGAAAGTTGTGCGTATCATCAAAACATTCAAAATTTCTTTTCGGCTCGTTTCCATCCGAGATTGTTTCCATCCTCAAAAAAGACCCGCAAGATGCAACCAGTTTTAAACCGAACAGTTTTGGAAACTTCGGAGAAAACCATTCGAATTTAACTCGGGTTTTGGACGTGAATCCAAGCCTTTTCCTGGCATGGGAAGTCCAGCGGCCTCTTATATACCTAAGGGGTGACGGCCGATTGAACAACACAGAATCGAACAAATCATCTACCATTTTTTGTCTTTTATCTTTTCTCCTTAACCCTAGTTCTTCTTCTTATCGTTCTTCGCTTGTTCATCGTTTGTAGGGCGACGGCCCATGGGGCCCTAGGGTCAATCAGGTCGACCTAGGGCAGCCCATAGACGCCACGCGCCCTGGTGGGGTCCCTCCCGGGCATGTGGGGTTTCGGGTATATAAAACCGCTCGTCGGATTGCTTGCGTACCGCACTTCCAATCGGATCTCCTTCGACGTGAGCTGTAGTGCATCACCCCCAGTTTCGAAGCAACACAGTGACGTGTTCGTGTGCGAACAAGCTTCTTTCTTGGTGTGTGCATTGAGTGAGTATGTGGTGTTTCTGACCATGTGTTTGTGTTCATGAGAGAAGAACAGATAGTTGTGTGAGGCAACAAAGAGGAAGAAGAAGAGGCGTTGCGAGGAGGCAGCGCCGACAAAAAGAAGTAACTTGCATCTTGTTAGCTCGCAAGAAAACAAATAAGAATAAAAGAGAGCTCAAAGGAATTCATGGATTGACGATTGATCGCAGTTCCTCAGATAGATCGTGGAGGAGCACCGGGAATAATGAAAATCCTATCTTGGAAATGCTTTGGTATGCTCTCTACCATGACAGTTACAGAGCTCTTCGATCCCCATGGGCGCGTTCGTCCGCAATTTAATGTTTTATCTGAGTTGTATCTTCATGAAACTAGTTGAATGTTCCTGCGTTTCCACGGATTTCCAGGAAATATAGAGGATATTCATTGGCGTTTGACTGACTTGGATGAGAATCTAGTCTGGCTCTGTGGTAGCGTCCTCATGCGGTGGTTTAGTAGCCAAGTTTTTGGATTAAATCATCGGGAGAATCTCGGAGATAGGGTGGATTCAGAGACAACCATACAAAGATAGTGCCGAATGCGGTCCTCAACACATGCGCTAGAACTAGATAGCCACACATTGTTTGATATATCATTCTAGAGTAGAATTTGAATAATTTTGTTTCCATAGTTCTAGAAGAGATTTACTCTAATTATGGAGAAACGTCAGAAGAGGAACGACTCGTGTTGAAAACGAGTTGTAACTGAAACTGATTTTTCCCTTTGTATGTGTTGAATTGTCACTGGTTTCGTGTTCTAGAAATATTTTCTTCTCATAAAAGTCCTACCACCATCACGGTTTTCTCCCAGCCCAAGGGGGGCATGCGGTAGAACGCCACCCTAGGTTGATCCCGAGATATGAGGTTTTCCTCAGAGTTATCCAGGTGGCTGGAAGGGCGAACACCATGGGTAGATGACATGTTCAAGGAGAAAGCGGCACCCGAGGGCGCTGCCGTTGTCTGCCTCGGCTAACAGCCAACAAACGGAGAACATGTACGGAGCTCTAAAGATGACAGAGATTTCTAGCTAGAGTGCATGATTTTAGATGTAAGTAAAAAATCATAGCCAACAAATTTATCTTTCACTCGAAGATTTTTTTTGGAAATGGAGGTGTACCCCTGGCCTCTGCATCATAATGATGCATGCAGCCATCTTATTAAAAAAATCATGAAGTATCACAAAGTCATAAAAGTATTACAGCTCACAAGCGGAGTGAAGCAAATGAATAAAAGGAAAATTCATGCCGACAATCACAACCGGTACGGCAATATGAAGGATAAGCTTCCTAGACTCCTATTATGTTATGCAACCGCGATCCAAACCGGTTGAATATAGCCCGCGCTACCATCTCCCACTGGTTGCACCCAGTAACCAAAGGCTCCCTGGAGTCCATAGGAGTGAGTAAGGACCATGTACGGATCCATGCGGTAGCTCTGAAGATGACCTACAAGAAAGTTAAAGTGTGTTGTCTGTTAAAAATCAAATCATTCCTACAGTTCCATATAGCCCACAGAAACTCACATATTCCAATCCGAATACGAGCCGCAGTGGTATGTTCAACCCCATTTAACCATGTTCCAAACAACAACTGAATGTCAACTAGAGGATTCATGTTAAAGGCTATATGAATCATTCTACAAAACAATTTGGCGAGTGGGCATTCAAGGAATAAATGTTGTATTGTTTCATCATGATCACAAAAACAACAACGTGAACTACGTACCCATCGGCTCTTGATTAAGTTATCCATAATGCAGTGGTCACAAAAATAGGGTGATAACTGATCGTGAGCTTCTCCTCAGTTTTCATCAGAAGGTTGATCGCAATCATTAATGGGTCAAGCATCAGTTTGGTTCAATTCTTCACAACATGACTACTACCCACAATGCAGTGAAGAAAAACCACTACTACCTCCATGAAACCTTCAACCATACCTGGGCTGTCCTGTCTCATGTTTACAACGCAGACGATCTGAAGAAAATGGGTCTCAAGGAAGACTTTGACTGGTCTGCACCTCCTCTGAAGAAATACAAGAAGGTTAAGGTTCCTTCCTTGGTGGCCAGCTCCTATTCTTCATCGCGCGAAACCGACGAGCATGAAGACTCGGATGACACTACGATAGGCCCTACATCAACAAACGACCCCAACAATGCTGGCAGTCCTTCATCAACTTGATATTCTTCAGGGGCGTTAGTCCTCATTTTAGATCCTTTGGGCATTCGATGACAAAGGGGGCGAAATTTGAGTTAGTCTTCAAGCGGGTCTATCTTATATGGGCGTTTTTTTGCTAAGTTACAACTCTCGTTCTTCTGATGAATTTGCTGGATCTAGTTGTAATCTTAAACTCTTTGGTGACCTAATACTTTTGCTGTAGTTTTTCTGCATGCTTATTCCTCATTAATGTTTATGCACGCATGCTGAATTACATCATTCACCATATTTCATCATGCATTTCAAATTCTCCATATTATATATCAAATGCGTGTATGAATTACAAGATATAAGGGGAGATCTCCATGATTCAACTCTTCAAGTATGCATTGCTTCAAAAGCAAATTCCTCACCATGCACATCTTCAGGGGGAGTTCTTCTATATCTTGCAATCAAATTCCTCAATATCAGTATTTACACTTCATATGTTTATCCCCGTCGAAAACTTAACCTATATTGTCATCAATCACCAAAAATGGGGAGATTGTAAGTGCATCTAGTGCCCCTTAGTGATTTTGGTGTATGGAAGACTTATAGGTTAAGGGACTAATGTGTTTGTGAGTGTACACAAGTCTATAAGTCAATGAGGAGTTTGGTATTTACAGAGAAAGTCGACCCCTACAAATGAAGTTCTTCGACTGAAGACTTTGGATTTCTGAAGACTTTCTGGAGAATTTGAAAGTGAAGAAATTGTTGTGACCTTGAAGACTTGGTATTCATTCGAGGAACATGAAGTGTGAAGAATTTTGTTTTCGTAGTTTCATTTTCTCTTTCTTGAGTCATAGGAAACACCGTACTATTAAAGGGGGTCGAGGAAATACTAAGGAAAATTTCCAAGTGATGCTCAACTCAAAATCCTACACCTACCAATCCCTTCGAGTCAAGCCATTGGAAATCTGATACAGTTCAGTCATATTGTTCAATGATAGATACGAAGTTCTTCTGGTCTCTGAGGAATTTGTTCTGACTGAGGAGTTAGGAATTTGCCAGTGCAGATTGCCTACATAGTGAGGAACATGATAGCCCAGAGGAATTTGATACTCAAATTTCCGACCGTTGTTGTACTATGCACCAGCTGTTCCAAAATATCTACCCACCTAACGGTCCTATCATTGAAGGGCATTTATGTCTTATCATGTCGGGCTGCTCCCTAGGCTATAAATAGCCGCCCCCAACAACCACTAGCTGGTTGGCTGCTTCGAGAGAAACTGACACTTGTCATTTGAGAGCATCCCATCCTTTGAGGACTTTGAGCGAAAATCATCGAGTGAGGAAAAACCAAAACCCAAACACCTACAAACCCAAAGTGGTTGAGCATCACTGAAGAGATGATCCTGCGTGGATCCGGCACTTGTTACCTTTGAAGACTGTGCTTCTTCCAGACGGTTAGGTGTCATGGTCTAGAGCATCCAAGAGGAATTGTGGATCGCCGAGTGACCGAGTTTGTGAAGGTTCAGAAGTCACCTGAAGACTTACCACGAGTGATTGGACGAGGTCTACGTGACCTTAGTTCAAGGAGAATACGGTGAGGACTGTGTGTCCGGGACTATGTGTCCTCAGGTTTAAATACCTAGCCACTCCAACCAGATGTACAACTGAGATAGCAGTTGGAACTGGTCTACCAAATCATTGTCTTCAGCAAGCCAACTGGTTCTATTTCCTCAATTCTTTCATTTCCTCATAACTGTGTTGTGCGCTTGTTCATCATATGTGTTTGAAGACTTTGACTGAAGACTTTCCCAATTTCCTTAGTTCAATTTCTTTAGTTTGTTTGTCTTCACCCTGTGTTATCCTGTGTTTACGCTTTCTATACTCTGTGCTTGTCTTCATTTCATCATGATGACCATGCTTGTGTTCTGTTATGTTTACTTCTGAGTACTTATTCCGCTGCAAGTAGTTCTTCGCTAAGGAATTTCCTCACCCAGAAATTCCTCAGTGAAGAATTCATAAAAATCACCTATTCACCCCCCTCTAGTCGATATAACGCACTTTCAATTGGTATCAGAGCGAGGTACTCCCGTGTTCTATGTGATTTTGGTTTAACCGCCTGGAGTTTTAGTTATGTCGACCGCATGTATGAAGAAAGTGACATGCCCCATCTTTGACGGTCATGATTATCCCAAGTGAAAGGCCATGATGAGGAAGTGCCTCATGGCAATGAACAGCGAGCTGTGGACCGTCACTGAGATTGGTCTTACCGATCTATGCAAGATGGCGGACGCTGATGATATTCACAAGTACACTCGACATGACATCATGGCAAAGGATATCATCTGTTCCTGCCTATCCAGAGATGAATTCAGGCGCATTACGCATCTTTGCAATGCGAAGCTTATCTGGGACCGAATCTCTGACGTCTATGAAGGTCATCCAACTTGTCATGATCCCTGGTTTGTAGATTTCAAGGAATCTCTCAAAACGATGACTTTCGAACCAGAACCATCATCTTCTGCACCATGCCTCATGGCAAACGGTGCCCAGGTAACCGAATGTTCCTCATCCGAGTCTAGTGATGATGAATCTGATGATGATTTTGGACCTAGCTATACCAAGCTTGTTTGCATTGCCACTAAACAACAAAAGGCCTTGGAAAAGGTTCAAAACATGCTAGACAAAAGCGATTATATGTTGGGTGAAGAAATGGATCAGTTGAAGGCTTTGGCTGAGAGTCTTCAGAGACTTCAGACTAAATTTGACACCCTTCCGGGTCATCATAACACTCTCTCATCTGATCATGAGAAGCTTTCCTATGAAATTCTTGAAAGAAAGCAAGATCTTGAGAAGCTAAGAGTGAGTTATGCAGATCTTCAGAAGGAGCGCGATTCATTACTTGCTCAACAAATCGGCGCTGCTTGATACGTCTCCAACATATCTATAATTTATGAAGTATTCATGCTATTATATTATCCATCTTGGACATTATTGGGCTTTATTATAGACTTTTGTATTACTTTTGGGACTAACCTATTAACCCACAGCCCAGTGCCAGTTCCTCTTTTTCCCTTGTTTCAGTGTTTCAAAGAAAAGGAATATCTAACGGAGTCGAAACGGAATGAAACCTTCTGGAGATGTTATTTTTGGAAGGAAAGCAACCTGGGAGACTTGGAGTCCACACTACAGGAAACAGGTAATTTGCCGTCTGTGGATTAGAGTCGGCAAATACCTAAATCTAGACGGCAAAGATAAGTCGGCAAAGAATACTTTGCCGTCAGCTTTTCATCGGCCAGACGGCAAAGACTTTGCCGTCAGCTGAATCTTCTTTGCCGTCAGCCTTATAAATCACAGACGGCAAAGAAATGTAGTTTTGCCATCAGCCAAACTACACGTTTGCCGTCAACTATCCGCGTCTTTGCCATCAGGCTTGTATATCATACAAGCGGCAAAGAAAAGGGTCAACTTTATATAAAAAAACACACCAGCGTTGCTCCCGAGCGATGCGGTCAACTCATGTGAGTGCACTGCTTATCTTTCTTCTTTTTTAATAGGGAAAGGCCCATCCGTGTCTAGTACCTTCCAGTCAACGTTAGTGAAATACAAAATGCAAATATGACCCTGAAAAAAATTAAAGTTACAGAGTAGTCCTGGAAATTAATACAAAGGACCCTAACAAGTAAGACTGAAAAGCAATCGGGTCCTTCTTTTCTACTGCGGTTCTCTGCCCGCCCTGCCATGCAGCCCGCCGCTCGCCTCGCTGCTCTGCTGTTCTTCTCCCCGCGCCGCCGCCCGACCCTGCTCAGCCACGCAACTCCGGCCCAGCCGCGCTCGGGAGCTGACTCGCTCCGGCGCCCCGGGGAGGCACGCGAGGGAGGTCGGGGATGGCCCTACTCAGCCGCACAACTCTGGTGCAGCCGCGCTCGGGAGCTGTCTTGCTCCGGCGCCGCGGGCAGGCACACGAGGGAGGTCAGTGATAGCCCGTGCTCGACCGGTGGAGCGCCCGGCTGCTCTAGCGGCGGAGCTCGCGAAGCGGAGCGCAGGACCAGCAGGGTGAGGAGGAGCTCGGTGTGTGGACGGGCTCCGGTGTGCGGCCGGAGGAGCTGGGGTGCGCATGGCCGGCCGGTGAGGGAAAGCTCGCGAGGGGTGAACCTTCACGCGGCGCTGGTGAGGTGGCGGACAGGCTCGCGGATGCTGGACAGGGCATGGGGCTGCTCGGGGATGAGCGGCCGCTGGTCGGGGGCGCTGGATGGGCAGGCGGCGCTGGACGGGGGCGCCGGACGGGCGGGCGGCGCTGGACGGGGGCGCCGGACGGGCGGGCGGCGTTTGCCGGTGGCGTGTGGCTGCTCAGGCGAGAGGAGGGAGGAGGGCGCTGGCTGGCGTGCTAATGCTCTGGAGATGGAGAGATGAGGCATCGAGGCAGCACGGGGGAGAAGGAGGGAATCGTGGGTGGGGCAGGTACGGGCGTGGGGTCGTGGGTTGGGGCGTGTGCGTCGTGGGGTGGGTTGGGGCGCCTGCGTCGTGGGGTGGGTTGGGGCATTCGTACGCCAGTCGTGAGTGGGTGGGATGTGCGTCTCAGATGCTGCCAAGTCATCAATTCGTGTAATGAATCCGCGTGATGTGCTTCTTCTTTGCCGTCTGTGAAAACAAATACAGACGGCAAAGAGCTCAATTTGCTGTCTGACAAAAAAATACAGACGGCAAAGTCTTTTTGCTATCTACCAAAACAAACACAGACGGTATAGATTCTTTGCCATCTATGATTATTTTTGCAGACGACAAAGTAAGCTCTTTGCCGTCTGTATTTTTTTCACATACGGCAAAGTTTATTTGGCCGTCAGTTTTTCTTTGTCGTCTGCTGATGACGGTAAATCCTTTCTTTGTCGTCTGCCCGACGAAAAGCTGACGGCAAAGACGTCTCCTGACGGCAAATTAGCTATTTCCCGTAGTGCCACGTCAAGGAAGCAACGAGGAAGGCACGAGGCAGGGGGGCGCGCCTACCCCCCTAGGGCGCGCCCTCCACCCTCGTGGGCCCCTCGTGGCTCCCCTGACGTACTTCTTCCTCCTATATATACCCATATACCCTAAAACGATCGGGGAACAAAATAGATCGGGAGTTCCGCCGCCGGAAGCCTCTGTAGCCACCAAAAACCAATTCGGACCCTGTTCTGGCACCCTGCCGGTGGGGGGAACCCTCACCGGTGGCCATCTTCATCATCCCGACGCTCTCCATGACGAGGAGGGAGTAGTTCACCCTCGGGGCTGATGGTATGTACCAGTAGCTATGTGTTTGATCTCTCTCTCTCTCTCCTGTTCTTGAGGTGATACGATCTTGATGTATCACGAGTGTCGGTGTCAAAACCGGCCGATCTCGGGTAGGGGGTCCCGAACTGTGCGTCTAAGGAGGATGGTTACAGGAGGCGGGGGACACGATGTTTACCCAGGTTCGGGCCCTCTTGATGGCGGTAATACCCTACTTCCTGCTTGATTGATCTTGATGATATGAGTATTACAAGAGTTGATCTACCACGAGATCGTAGAGGCTAAACCCTAGAAGCTAGCCTATGGTATGATTGTTGTTGTCCTACGAACTTATCCCTCCGGTTTATATAGACACCGGAGGGGGCTAGGGTTACATAGAGTCGGTTACAATGTGAGGAGATCTACATATCCGTATTGTCGAGCTTGCCTTCCATGCCAAGGAGAGTCCCATCCGGACATGGGACGAAGTATTCAATCTTGTATCTTTATAGTCCAATAGTCCGGCCAAAGGGTATAGTTCGTCTGTCCGGATATCCCCTAATCCAGGACTCCCTCAGTAGCCCCCAAACCAGTCTTCAATGACGATGAGTCCGGCGCGCAGATTGTCTTCGGCATTGCAAGGCGGGTTCTTCTCGAGATTCCGAATACCCGTTGGATAGTGCTTGACCCTCCATCAATGTTGTACTTCTTGGCTTCCGCGTCCAATAATGGATGTCTTCCACGTGTCGGTCGAAGGCGAGAAGCCAGGGCATTTTTGCATTTGCCACCCTAGCCCTGCGAGTAAACTGTCTATTAAAGAGACGGGGATTCATAGATCCAAATCACATCATCCTCCCTCGGCGAGTTTCCATCAGAGCGCGCTTGGAAAAATCCATTCCATCATGGCCAGCCATCGCAGCTCCTCTTCTTGCTCCCGTAGCCCAAAGCCCGGTGATTGGAAGAAGTGTTCCATCTCGCACAATCGATTAGTAGAGTGACAGACCCAGGGATTTCTCCCTCCAGCGTATATGGTTCTCGTTCGAGCTGGGCTCACCACCTATAATGGCGGGGAGCAAGCAGAGAGCTTTCCTAATCCCTAGAAGGGGGAGCGGGTATGCCTCGTCCCTTACTTACTAAGGGGACTTGGATTTCCAATCCATCCATTCCTCCGCGGGCTCCTAGAGTTCTATGGCCTCCAGTTGCATAACTTCACCCCTGCTTCCATATTGCACATTGCTGGTTACGTAGCCCTTTGTGAGTTGTTTCTGGGCTGCGAAGCTCCTTTCGAGCTGTGGAAGAGGCTATTCTGCCTTGTGCCCCGTACACAGAAGGGGTCAATATATCAAGTGGGCGAAGCCGAAATATGGCGCATCGCCGGGACCGGATACCTGTCCGGTACCCCGAAGAAGACGTCCGAAGACTGGCCTTCAGAGTGGTTTTATATGGAGGACGTCCCCCTTCCAGATCCTATCCGGATTGGCCTTCCCGAGTTCGACAATGCCCCTTTGAAGTAGTGATCCCACTATTTTGGAGGATGTTGAATCTTATAATATTTATGAAAGTGGATTTGGAGAGGTCATGACTTTATTTAGTGTTGTATCCACTATTTCGGAAGAGGTTTCGATCGATTATGATGAGAAAAAAGTTGCTACTTATGATGATTATTGTGATAAAACTTATGCTATAAAGAGTAGTGATGATTATATTTATAAAACTTGTCATTATTATGAGTACCCTTTCTCTGAACATTACTCTTTTAATGTGGAAACAATTTATTGTATTCAAGTCTCTTATGATACTCCCACTATTCCGAATGAGAAGAATTTTGATTATGCGTAGAGTAGTAAAAATTATATACTTGTAGATCATGAAAAGAATGCTTTAGGTGAGGGAGGAACATATGCTTGTAGGAATTGCTATAATATCAAGTTTCCTCTCTATGTGCTTAAAGTTTTGAAGTTATGCTTGTTTTGCCTTCCTATGCTAGTTGATTATTGTTCCCATAAGTTGTTTGTTCACAAAATCTTTATGCATAGGAAGTGGGTTAGACTTAAATTTTCTAGTAATATTCTTCATGATGCTCTCTTTATGTTTCAATTCTTATCCTTTATGTGAGCATAATTGAAATCATCATGCCTAGCTAGGGGCGTTAAACAATAGCGCTTGTTGGGAGGAAACCCAATTTTATTTTAGTTTCTTGCTTTTTGGTTATGTTTAGGAATAAATAATCCATATATTTTCTGCTTATATGTGGTTTTATGTTTTAATTAGTGTTTTTGCCAAGTAGAACCTTTGGGAAGACTTGGGTGAAGTCTTTATGATCATGGTGTAAAAAACAGAAACATTAGCGCTCAGGAGAATAGCTAGAACTTTTTACTGGAGAGTGATATTTAGTTCATTCTTTTTGGAGATGATTACTAGACAAATTCCTCAGGTCTACCAATTTATTTATAATTTTTGGAGTTCCAGAAGTTTGCGTTAGTTACAGATTACTACAGACTGTTCTGTTTTTGACAGATTCTGTTTTTCGTGTGTTGTTTGCTTATTTTGATGAATCTATGGCTAGTGAAAGAGTTTATAAACCATAAATAAGTTGGAATAAAGTAGGTTTAACAACAATATAAATAAATAATGAGTTCATTACAGTACCTTGAAGTGGTGTTTTGTTTTCTTTCGCTAACAGAGCTCACGAGTTTTCTGTTAAGTTTTGTGTTGTGAAGTTTTCAGGTTTTGGGTAAAGATTCGATGGACTATGGAATAAGGAGTGCCAAGAGCCTAAGATTGGGGATGCCCAAGGCACCCCAAGGTAATATTCAAGGATAACCAAGCGTCGAAGCTTGGGGATGCCCCGGAAGGCATCCCCTCTTTCGCCTTCGTTCATCAGTAACTTTACTTGGAGCTATATTTTTATTCACCACATGATATGTGTTTTGCTTGGAGCGTCATTTTATTTTCTTTAGCTTTGCTTGCTGTTTGAATAAAATACCAAGATCTGAAATTATTAAATGTTAGAGAATCTTCACATAGTTGCATAATTACTCGACTACTCATTGATCTTCACTTATATCTTTCGGTGTAGTTTGTCGTTTGCTCTAGTGCTTCACTTATATCTTTTAGAGCACGGTGGTGGACTTGTTTTATAGAAACTATTGAACTCTGATGCTTCACTTATATTATTTTGAGAGTCTTAATTAGCAAGGTAATTTGCTTAAAATCTTAATATGCTAGGTAAAAAATATAGTAAAAGCTTTCTTATGAGTGTGTTGAATACTAAGAAAAGTTTGATACTTTATAATTGTTTTGAGATATGGAGGTGATAATATCAAAGTCGTGCTAGTTGAGTAGTTGTGAATTTGAGAAGTGCTTGTGTTGAAGTTGGCAAGTCCCATAGCATGCACGTATCGTAAATGTTATGTAACAAATTTGAAACATGAGGTGTTATTTGATTGTCCTCCTTATGAGTGGCGGTTGGGGACGAGCGATGGTCTTTTCCTACCAGTCTATCCCCCTAGGAGCATGCGCGTAGTGCTTTGGTTTTTGATGGCTTGTAGATTTTTGCAATAAGTATATGAGTTCTTTATGACTAATGTTGAGTCCATGGATTATATGCACTCTCACCCTTCCATCATTGCTAGCCTCTTCGGTACCGTGCATTACCCTTTCTAACATTGAGGGTTGGTGCAAACTTCGCCGGTACATCCAAACCCCGTGATATGATACGCTCTTTCACACATAAACCTCCCGATATCTTCCTCAAAACAGCCACCATACCTACCTATTATGGCATTTCCATAGCCATTCCGAGATATATTGCCATGCAACTTTCCACCATTCCGTTCATCATGACACATCCATCATTGTCATATTGCTTAGCATGATCATGTAGTTGACATAGTATTCATGGAAAAGCCACCGTTCATAATTCCTTCATACATGTCACTCTTGATTCGTTGCATATCCTGGTACACCGCCGGAGGCATTCATATAGAGTAATACTTTGTTCTAGTATCGAGTTGTAATCATTGAGTAGTAAATAAATAGAAGTGTGATGATCATCATTTTCTAGAGCATTGTCCCAAGTGAGGAATAAAAAAAATAAAAAAAGAGAAAAGCCAAAAAAAAGAGAAGGCCCAAAAAAAGAAAAAAAAATGAGAGAAAAAGAGAGAAGGGACAATGTTACTATCCTTTGCCACACTTGTGCTTCAAAGTAGCACCATAATCATCATGATAGAGAGTCTCCTGTTTTGTCACATTCATATACTAGTGGGAACTTTTCATTATACAACTTGGCTTGTATATTCCAATAATGGGCTTCCTCGAATGCCCTAGGTCTTCGTGAGCAAGCAAGTTGGATGCACACCCACATAGTTTCTTTTGTTGAGCTTTCATACATTTATAGCTCTAGTGCATCCGTTGCATGGCAATCCCTACTCCTTGCATTAACATCAATTGATGGGCATCTCCATAGCCCATTGATTATCCTCGTTGGTGTGAGACTTTCTCCTTTTTTGTCTTCTCCACATAACCCCCATCATCATATTCTATTCCACCCATAGTGCTATATCCATGGCTCGCGCTCATGTATTGCATGAAAGGTTTATGAGTTTGAGATTATTAAAGTATGAAACAATTGCTTGGCTTGTCATTGGGGTTGTGCATGATGAGAGCATTCTTGTGTGACGAAAATGGAGCATGACTAAACTATATGATTTTGTAGGGATGAACTTTCTTTGGCCATGTTATTTTGAGAAGACATAAATAATTGCTTTGTTAGTATGCTTGAAGGATTATTATTTTTATGTCAATATGAACTTTTATCTTGAATCTTTCGTATCCGAATATTCATACCACAATTAAGAAGAATTACATTAAAATTATGCCAACTAGCATTCCACATAAAAAATTATCTTTTTTATCATTTACCTACTCGGGAACGAGCAGCAATTAAGCTTGGGGATGCTTGATACGTCTCCAACGTATCTGTAATTTTGATTGCTCCATGCTATATTATCTACTGTTTTAGACAATATTGAGCTTTATTATCCACTTTTATATTATTTTTGGGACTAACCTATTAACGGGAGGCCCAGCCCAGATTTGTTGTTTTTTGCCTATTTCAGTGTTTCGAAGAAAAGGAATATCAAACGGAGTCAAAACGGAATGAAATCAACTGGAGAAGTTATTTCTGGAAGGAAAGCTACCGGATGGACTTGGACCCCACGTCAGGAGAGAAGGGAGGTGCCCACGAGGGTGGGGGGCGCCCCCCCTAGGGAGCGCCCCCTGCCTCATGGGACCCCCGAAGCTCCACCGACGTACTTCCTGCACCCATATATACTCACGTACCCTAAAACTTCCAGAACAGAGATTAGATCGGGAGTTCCACCGCCGCAAGCCTCTATAGCCACGAAAAGTCAATCGGGACCCTGTTCCGGCACCCTGCCGGAGGGGGGGAACCCTCACCGGTGGCCATCTTCATCATCCTGACGCTCTCCATGACAAGGAGGGAGTAGTTCACCCTCGGGGCTGAGGGTATGTACCAGTAGCTATGTGTTTGATCTCTCTCTCTCTCTCGTGTTCTTGATTTGGCACGATCTTGATGTATCGCGAGCTTTGCTATTATAGTTGGATCTTATGTTTCTTCTCCCCCTCTACTCTCCTGTAATGAATTGAGTTTTCCCTTTAAAGTAATCTTACCGGATTGAGTCTTTAATGACTTGAGAACACTTGATGTATGTCTTGCCATGCATATCTGTGGTAACAATGGGATATCACATGATTCACTTGATGTATGTCTTGGTGATTAACTTGCGGGTTCCGCCCATGAACCTATGCATAGGGGTTGGCACACGTTTTCATCTTGATTCTCCGGTAGAAACTTTTGGGCACTCTTTGAAGTACTTTGTGTTGGTTTGAATAGATGAATCTGAGATTGTGTGATGCATATCGTCTAATAATACCCACGGATACTTGAGGTGACATTGCAGTATCTAGGTGACATTAGGGTTTTGGTTGATTTGTATCTTAAGGTGTTATTCTAGTACGAACTCAAGGGCTGTTTGTGACACTTATAGGAATAGCCCAATGGATTGATTGGAAAGAATAACTTTGAGGTGGTTTTGTACCCTACCATAATCTCTTCGTTTGTTCTCCGCTATTAGTGTCTTTGGAGTGACTCTTTGTTGCATGTTGAGGGATAGTTATATGATCCAATTATGTTATTATTTTTGAGAGAACTTGCACTAGTGAAACTATGAACCCTAGGCCTTGTTTCCCATCATTGCAATACCGTTTACGCTCACTTTTATCATTAGTTACCTTGCTGTTTTTATATTTTCAGATTACAAAAACCTATATCTACCATCCATATTGCACTTGTATCACCATCTCTTCGCCGAACTAGTGCACCTATACAATTTACCATTGTATTCGGTGTGTTGGGGACATAAGAGACTCTTTGCTATTTGGTTGCAGGGTTGCTTGAGAGAGACCATCTTCATCCTACGCCTCCCACGGATTGATAAACCTTAGGTCATCCACTAGACGGAAATTTTCTACTGTCCTACAAACCTCTGCACTTGGAGGCCCAACAATGTCTACAAGAAGAAGGTTGTGTAGTAGACATCATGTGGCACAATACAAGTGCTACCACCTAACCAACACTAGGATCGATCTGCTGGAGAGACAGCTGTAGACCAATTCTTTCGGGACCTATTGACAGTTTTTTTGTAAAATCAATTTTATTTCTCTATGGCCAAGTTCAACCTGACCACTAGACTGAGGATGATAGGGTGATGCAATTCTATGGTTAACATCATACTTTGGAAGCATTTTGCGGAAAGCACCAGGAATAAAGTGTGAACCACTGTCATCATTAAATATCTAGGGACTCCAAACTTTGGGAAAATAACATCCTTAAGCATTTTAATAGAGGTATTGTGATCAGCACTACTAGTTGGAATAGCTTCTACCCACATAGTAACATAATCAATAGCAACCAAAATATGAGTATACCCATTAGAGGAAGGAAAAGGTCCCATGTAATCAAAACCCCAAACATCAAATGGTTCAACATGCAGTGAATAATTCATAGGTATTTCCTGACGCTTACCGATATTACTGTGACGCCCCGAGACCGATGCGCTAGATGTCTTCCGTTTATTCGCCGTCGTTTCCATGTCATTCGTTTGCGTGTTGCACTTTGCCATGTCAACATGCGCATTTTATCTGCATGTTTCTCAAAACTTGCATCCATCCGGGTCACCAAGTTCCCTCCATTGTTCGTTCTGAGTCCGACCACACTCGCACGCGCCCGCGGCACCTCCAAAATATTATTTTATAAGTGGCATAAAAATGCTCTCTGAATGGGTTGAAAGTTGGCGTGCGGCCTTATTATAGCGTAGGTAGACCGCCTGCCAAATTTCGTCACATTCGGAGTCCGTTTGATAGCCCAACCATCATCCGTAGCGGCATTATAGCTAGTATATTCGTCGGATGTTTTCAGTATCCGAAAACCATTGCCGGGACGCATTTCGTCTCTCTCTTCTCAGCCCACGCCCCTCTAAACAGCCCATCTAGCCCACCTACACTACCCCTCCGTTTCGGACTGTTCGATCAAGATTAAACTGTCCGAAAACGGACTAAAACCCCCTAACCTAGCCCCACTTACTATATATGGATGCCCTGGCCCCCCCCCCACCTCACTTTTGGAAACCCTAGCTGCTGCATCGTTTTCCGCGCCCCACCTCTCTACAGCCGCTACCTTACCGCCCCTGTCTTCCATCTCCCGTCGTGACCCCGCCAAGCCCAGGCGCGGCCCAACCCAGCACATCTAGGGCCCGAGCGAGCCCGCGTCGCGCCGTGACCCGAGCGCTTTGCCTCGATCCGACGCCCCTCACCTCGTCGACCTCGCCCCGCCTCCATGCCCCATCGCCAGAGAGCCCCTCCTCCCGTTTGTGGCCCCACCTCCTCGCTCAGGGCACCGCCAGAGGAGCACCGCCCCACCAGCCACCATCACGGCCCCGCCATAGGTGCTCGCAGTCACGCCGAGCTCCCAGCGTCTGTGCCCCCTGTCGACCTTGGATCCGGCTACCCCGGCCTCCTCATTGTCGGATCCGGTTGATCCCCGTCGGTCCCCTGCCTCACCAGCGCCCGCCGTCGCCATGGAACCGCCGCTGCCGCCCCTGCCTTGTCCCCGCTCGTGATTGAGGAGGAGGCCCAACGCTCGCCTCGCCTGCCAGCATGGGCCACCGCACGCCCGAGCAGCCCAGCTCCATTCCGGCCTGCTTGGCCTCTTCCTCACCATCCGTCCCATGGGCCCAATTTGTGCACCGACCCTATCCATCGCCGTGTGCACGTTATAGTATTTGACGCCCAGTTCTATTTATGAAACACCCAAGTCTTTTGACTAAAAAACATCACATATGCATTTTTGTCATGCCATAACTTTGTGCATGTTTATTCGATTGGAGTGTATAATATAACAAAATGTTGTGCTCTCTGTGTTCTACATGATGGTGTACTTTGTGTGCATGTTAGGTTTCATCTTGATGCCATATTCATCATTGCAAAAGTGCTAAGTGTTGTTAAGTGCAGAAAACTGATATAACATGCCATTTTGTCCTTTTTCATATCATTTCGTGTGATTTTCTTTTGAGCAACATGCCTATATTTTTAGAAGCACAATCATGTACACTTTGCAATGCTGTAACTCATTTTTCATGATATACCCTATGTTGATTAGAAGAAGCTTGCGAAGTGGGCTACTCTTTGTTTGTTGTTTTCAAAGACTTGGTATTTTTTGTCGTTTGAAACTGTTATATTATGTTGCCATGTTTACTTGATGCTACCATCAAATATGTGCATATTTTTGAGATGGCCATTAAGCATGTTTTGAAGATCATGTTATGCCCTATCCAACCATGCCATTTTTTTTGCAATTATAGCCTACAATAGCTTTTTGTTTTCATGGTCTCAAATTGCTTAAAAATATATCTATCTGCCTGTTAGCAGTAAGTTCATTTTTGCAAAGTGCATAGTTAGTGTTGTCCATATCCTATGACCATATTCTTGACATGAGTAGATGCACAAACATGCCACCTTACTGTTGGTTGTATTTTCATGCCATGATATGTTGTGTGTTGAGTTAAACAAGCTTGCAAACATGTCCAGTAAAATCCAGTCCGAAAAACTGTTAGCATTTGCAATCTTGCCATGATGTTTTAAACATGTTCTTCTGGTTTTCAGCAGTAGCTGAGTAATCATGTTTTTTAGTGCTTGATATGTACTTCAATGCCATTCCCTTGGTTGCCATGTAAACATGATGTAGCAACCCTTCAGCTTGCTCTCAAGTGGTCATTATGCTAAATCTGTCAATCAGTTAACAACATGTTCCATTTTGCAAAGCTCATTGTAACACTACAAGAAATTGTTATTACATGACGGATCCAATCCATCACGCATAAGTGAAAAACTGTCATGGGTGTCCAGACATGACGGATATGAAATCCGTCATGTATATCGCGTCATAATTTGACATTGTACCTTCCTCGACGGTTCCTGACCGTCACGGATCTGCCCCAAGCCCGCCCAGGCCCAAACCGTTGTGACGGAGCAGACCGTCATGGACTGATGCCACATAGGATTTTCAATTGCCACATGGTTGCGTACGTGGATACTATTCTTTGTCATAAAATTCATCATGGATTATGTAAATTAAATCAAGCCCATTAGGCCATTTATTTCGGCTGAATTTTGACCTAGTATGTTTTTAGCATAATGCATCACACAAATCCTAATTCTAGTTTTGACCCAAGAGGAAGTATTTCCAAAGTGTCAAACAGTACACAGTTCATCAAGTATACAACCATCTATATGTATCAATGTAGTAGTTTATAAAATCCTCTATGAAATGGTAACACTAGTAGAAAAGGGGCCTATTATCCCGGTTGTTGAGGGCCTTTAGTCCCGATCCATGAACCGGGACTAAAGGGTCGGTACTAATGCCCTGGCCCTAAAGGGCGCGGCCACGTGGAGCTCCATCTTTAGTCCCGGTTGGTAACACCAACCGGGACTAAAGGAAATTTTATGATTTTTTTTGAAACAAAATTTTGAAAAATTTTTGAATTTTTTTTATTTTCAAATTTCTGAATTATTTTAACCTCTAGTCTGTAATCACCACCCCTCATCACTTCTCAATTTATCCTCTAATCACCCCTCATCATTCCAAATCATCTAACTTCCCGAACGGTCACCCATCCTCCCGCTCCCACAGCCTGAGCACGCTTAACTTCTTGGTTCTATTCTCCCTCGCTCCAAGTCTGCACTTGTTGTTTTCCTGACAATAGTAAGATGTCAATCCTATTAACCTTCAGGAATTTTTCTTGAGCATGAAGTGACACATTTCACTGTTTGAGTTTGAAACTATTGTTTTAAAAAACAATAATTATTTAGTAACACTAATATTTCTGGAATAATTAGTTTGACCACAGTTTGACCACAGTTTGACCAGATTTGACCAAAATTGAAATAACTGAAATAATTATTTAGTAACACTAATATTCTAGAATAATTAGTTTGACCATTGTTTGACCACAGTTTGCCCACTGTTTGAATTTTTTTCGATTTTTTCCACTCTAGATCTTAAAAGCCCCGTAACTTTTTTTCTGTTAGGTTTTTGAGGATTTTGAAAATGTTTAACGGGGTTCCTGAATTTTTCTGAATTTATCTGTTAAATTCGGATGTAACTTTTCGAGTAGATGATTTTTCATATAAAAAACTTTTTCATCCGAGTTAGTATGCAAAAGTTATGCCCATTTTTACAAATTCCAGAGAGATTTTGCAAATAAAGTCAAAATTCACATTTGCAAATTTTCCCAACAACTAGACCACATATCACATGGGAAACTTATTTTCTTTTATTTTTTTGACATTTCCATCATTTTCTTTTATTTTTTTTAAATTGAAAAGGCGATCCACAGGGGGGGTGGAGAGAGTTTAAAAATGGGACCTTTAGTACCGGTTCGTGCCATGAACCGGTACTAATGCCTCAAAGGCCATTAGTACCGGTTGGTGGCACCAACCGGGACTAAAGGTCTAACCTTTAGTACCAGTTGGTGCCACCAACCGGGACTAATGGGCATCACACCCTTTAGTCCCGGTTCGTGGCACGAACCGGGACTAAAGGGCCCAGGTGAACCGGGACTAATGCCTTAGCCGCATGAACCGGGATAAATGCACCCATTGGTCCCAGTTCTGGACTGAACCGGGACTAATGGGGTTACCCGGCCTGGACCAAAGCCCCCTTTTCTACTAGTGTAACTTACCACATAGATTAACAAAATATATCACACATCAAGGTTAGGAACTAGTACAATCCATTTTACATCAACAAAACATATAAACTATTGAGACTTGTTCACGTTCTTGTCCTCGGCCCTTTGTGGCAACCATCATGTCGTGATTGATTGTGATAGGCAACACCAAGTAGCTTGTTACCTAGCATATTTACAAGAATATTACATATTTGTAGATACAAATAGATAGTACAAAAAAGAGAATTACTGTAGAGATAAAAAAGAATTACATCTCCAAGATTCTTCAATCTTTATAGTAACAATACTTGCTGCCGACTTGACCATCATAGTACTATTATTTATAACAGGAAACAATAATGAAATGAACCAGTATATATGTTATACAAGATGACAGCTTGCATGAGAACTACAAATTTAGTCTATATACATGGCTTAAAAATTACTTCACAGTTATCAAGGTACAAGCCAAATCAGAACACAGGAACAAAACTTGATGGCCAATCTAGTAATGTATCGAAGCAAAGCAAGGTTATTAAGGTAGAAGCAGAAGTCTGAAGTTTCTTTTCTTCATTCGTTCAAGTTGTACAGATTGCATTCTCAGACTAGGAGAACCAAAAATTTATCACCATGAAATAGAAGGCACTACTTAACTATAAAATCCTACCACATACCCTCCAACAATTTCATATTTTATATATTCGGAGCAAATCAGAAGCATGTCTTTGTTTCTTGTGATCTTAATTAGTGTATGAAAGCTTGAACATGCATATACATAATAGTAACAAGTCACCTTAGTTTATGCAAGCTATAATACTTCATACACACAATTAATTAAGTATGACATGGGATCTCGGGGGACTTACATGTACACCATGGATTATCAATTTCTAAGCTATTTTGATGGAATTGCATAAGGCCAGATTTTTTATCAAACACCTTAGCAAACATGTGAAAGGCACAGCTAAAATTGGAATGTTTCAGCATCTACACCTATGGGGCAGCATGTCGTGTAACAAGAAATCAGAGAAAGAGAGTCACAGTGAAATCCAAGACATAAGTAAGAAGATAAATTGGATTGTTTTTATATCAAATCAATGCCTACAAATGTGCAGAGACATTTAGTGGTGGACGTTGTGATTTACAAACATTAATATTACATCACTTTGAATTTTCTTGGAACCGTTCTAAAAAAGGAGCCTCCGCTTTCTGTGTATATATACGCTTGCATAAACAATATATACCAATGACCTCCACTAAACAATGGCATTAAAAAACCAAGTTAACCACCATGAGAACATATCTAGATAATAACAAAGATATATCAGCTGGGCAAAATATGGATGCTCAAGGCACGTGTAGATACAAACTATGGCCAAACAATTTTAAGAGGACTTAAGAGGTCAAATCTTCAAGCACTATATGTATCTATCTCTGCACTAGTTTCCACTATAAACAAATAAAACAGAGTAAAGGGCGGGAAAAGGTTTATTTTTACATCTTGTCAAACGGAGGCATTTACTAAATAATATCCTGAACTTGGTGACATGTACTGGAAACAAGGAATTCATCATCAAATTATGATATATATATATTAAATTGAGCAAAGATCAGGAGCCTACTTGTATGTGCATCAATTATATAAGCGGATGAAGTACAAGGATGCCATCTACTTCTAGTTACGCATATAAAAAATACTATCATCGATTGTATAAGCAGCTTGGCATTAACCCAGTAACAATCAAGCATGAGTTGTACCAGATTTTGATTTTACCAATAACCGAGAATACATAGTCGTCAGCTATTTTGGCTTCCCCTTTTCCTTCCAAGTAGTCTTTTTCTTCCAAAGGGACTTGTCTTTCATAACAAAACATACAAAAATACTACACGTATATTTATTTGCTGATAACAAATGAGATCAAACTAAGCATTCCATGGCAACAAGAAGCACCCTCATCTTGGTACAATAGCATGAAAATTCACGTGGTATAATTTTCATCAACTTGATTGTGGGGAAATCAATATGATGGCTATTTTCACCACATAACAAATAGAAAGTTTGCACATATTATATAACAGAGAAGCAGTGTAATAGCAGGTCTAGTTAACAAACAATCTACTCTTGGCCAATCGAGATGAATGAATTATTTTCCCTCCACAAACAAGAAAAATCGAAGGAACCAACAGGAGCATCTCATGGACATTTACTTATTAAACTAGTAGTTGCTTAACTAAGTAGCAGATCTCACAAATTTTACACTGCTAGTGCTCACACGGTGAGAGAAGAAAAACAACATAGCCAACAATGCTAGTCTATCGATGGCTGTAAACTGCGAGTATCAGGAAACAAAGTGGCCATGTTTTTTTTTGCATCGGGTTCAGTCCAAGAAAATTTGAGATCCCCTAGAGAACTATCCAAGAGCACATCAACAATCATTTGGAAAGAAAAGAAAATAGAGCGAGTGGGTCGACCTTCTTGTTCTGCGGGGAATCATGGTCGGCGGGGCAGATGACCCCGATGTCGACCTCGTCTAGCTTGTGGGGCTTGAGCGTGGGGTCCTGGTCGTCGCCATGCATGGATCTGGAAAGGGCGAGAGCTCCTGCTGATCTAAATCAAAGCAAAAAAAATTCTATTGGAATGGGGGAGAGAAGGAAGGAACGAAGGAGAGAGAGAGGAATCGATGGGGAGAAGTAGGGAGGGACCCTGTGCGGTGCGTCGTCATCGCTAGCAAGCTCAAGCTCGGGCCTCCTTCAGGTCACTGTCATTGTCCTCTCCTCATTCGGCGCTTGCTACGAATCTCCGGATGGTAAGGAAGCTTCACGACCTGGGAGATGGGGCAGCGGGGCCCCTGCCACAGATCCATGGACCTGGTCCTTGGTTGTGAGTAGTAGAGGCGCGCCGCGGCGGCTAGGGTTAGCCACCGCTTCCATCGGGCCACTGATGCCACCGTCGCCATGGATCTTAGGCTGCCGTCATCGGTTGGAGGCAGGGAGGTGGAGGCAGAGGACCGGGACGAGAAGAGGAGAGATGTGGCCGCAGCGGATGGAGGAAGGAGGAAGGAGATTGGGGCAGTAGTGTGTTAGGTTTAGGTTATATACAGGAAACATTTAGGGCTTTAGGCGGGCTTGCGGGGTTGTACTGGGCCATTCACACTAGTATAAAAAGGGCCATTTGTCCTGGTTCATAAGTGCCTTTAGTCCCGGTTCTTGACTAAAGGGTCGTTACTAAAGCCTCCCCCTTTAGTCCCAGTTCTTATACCAACCAGGACTAAAGGCCCTCCACGTGGCCGCTGCCTGGAGGTCCACCTTTAGTCCGGTTGGTAACACCAACTGGGACTAGAGGAAATTTTATGAACTTTTTTTTTGAAATTTTTCTGAAATTTTTTTTGAATTTTTTTGAATTTTTTTCCTGATTTTCAAATTTCTGAATTATTTTAACCTCTAATCTCTAATCACCTGTCATCACTGATCAATTTAACCTCTAAACTCTAATCACCCCTCATCATTCCAAATCATCTAACTTCCCAGACGGACACCCATCCTCTCACTACTCCAGCCTGAGCACGCTTAACTTCCGGGTTCTATTCCCCCTCGCTTCCAAGTCTACACTTGTTGTTTTCCTGACAATAGTAAGATGTCAATCGTATTAACCCTCAGGAGTTTAGCTTCAGCCTGGTCACACGTTTCACTGTTTGAGTTTGAAACTATTATTCCAAAAAACAATAATTATTTAGTAACACTAATAATTCTCGAGTAAGTAGTTTGACCATAGTTTGACCCTAGTTTGACCACAGTTTGACCAGATTTGACCAAAATTCAAAAAATTCAAATAATTAATTAGTAACACTAATATTCTTGAATAATTATTTAGTACCACTAATACTTCTTGAGTAAGTAGTTTGACCATAGTTTGACCCCAGTTTGACCACAGTTTGAGCAGATTTGACCAAAATTTAAAAAAACTGAAATAATTATTTAGTAACACTAATATTCTTGAATAATTATTTATTAACACTAATACTTCTTGAATAAGTAGTTTGACCATAGTTTGACCAGATCTAACGAAAATTTAAAAAAATTGAAATTTGAGCATAACTTTTTTTACTTTTGGAATTTGAGGATTGTACAAATTTGCAAACAGGCCGTAGGCGGTCAAAATAGAATGCGGATTTTCGTTCTGAACATTTTGATATATTATACGTTTTTTCCGACATCGTATGCAAAAGTTATAGCAGTTTTACATTTTCCCTACACTTTTTGCAAAACATGCCCAAATTTAAGTTTTTAAATTTTCCTAACTAGCAGATGTAGTAACATAACTATATCTCGAAGGATTTTAGCTTTTGAAGTTTTTATCATTTTCTTTTGCTTTTTACAAAACTGAAAAGGCGATACACGGGGGGGGGGGGGTAGGATTTGAAAATTGCACCATTAGTACCGGTTGGTGCCACGAACCGGTACTAATGCAACCGGTACTAATGCTCTTTTCTGGCCGAACCAATGCCCTGTTTTCTACTAGTGTCATGATGATTTCTGAAACTGTCATTCGAAATCCGTCATGCATTAATAGGTTTCTTGTTGTGTAATTAATCTATGCATCTTATAAATTGTGCCATTGGTTTAATTGGAAGTATGCCATGTATACTACATGCTCATGTCCTTTTCACAATTATTAAAATTTCTATGCTTGCTGTTATGTTCCTCCAAATCAGCATCATAATGTTCCTGTTTTGCATTCCCAGATTCAGTCTGAGAAGATGCTATTTTATGTTTGCGTCTTGTTTTGATGAATGTCATGAACTTTTTGCTCCTATGCAAATGCCATGTTGTGTTACTTGAGTTCCATGTTATGTACTATCATGGTATGCCTTATGATGCCATGATCTACTACTGTAGCATACTTGTTTCATGTCTCCAACATGCCATCATATTAACTCTGCTCATGTTCTATTAAAGTGGCAAAAAGTAATTATTTTTTAACTAAAAATAATTGAAAACAACAATTAAAGGACTAAAACAACTATATAAGCAAACCAGTACTATTTTAAATTATTATAAAAATAATCAAATAAATATTACTGGGATAACAATCTGACATGTCACTAGGAGCAAAAAGAATTAAATTACAACATATTTTTAAACTCAAATAATTCACAATCTGGTGTTTGAAGAAAATTTGAAAAAATTCATATTTAAATCATTCAAATTTGAAAACTAATGGCACAAAAAGAAACTAGACAAAATTTTGAATCTAATGCAGAAGCAATCACTCAAAAACATCAAATATCCTAAAAGATATAAGCAATTTAAAACAGAAACTAAAAACAGTAAACAAATAGAAAAACAAAAAACAAATTTCAGAAGCCCAATCTTTAGTCCCGGTTTGAGACACGAACCGGGACTATTTTTAAACTCAAATAATTTACAATCTGGTGTTTGAAGCAAATTTGAACAAATTCATATTTAAATCATTCAAATTTGAAAACTATTGGCACAAAAAGAAACTAGACACAATTTTGAATCTAATGTAGAAGAATCACTCAAAAACATCAAATATCCTAAAAGACATAAGCAATTTCAAACAGAAACTAAAAACAGTAAACAAATGGAAAAACAAAAAACAAATTTCAGAACCCCAATCTTTAGTCCTGGTTTGAGACACGAACCGGGACTAAAGGGCATCACACCCTTTAGTCCAGGTTGGTGTCTCAAACCGGGACTAAAGGTCTAATCTTTAGTCCCGGTTTGAGACACGGACCGGGACTAAAGGGCATCGCACCCTTTAGTCCCGATTCGTGTCTCAAACCGGGACTAAAGGTCCCATTTGAACCGGGACTAATGCCTTCCTGACGCCCTAGCCATTTGAACCGGGACTAATGCTCACATTAGTCCCGGTTCGTAATGCAACCGGGACTAAAGGGTGCATTGAGCTTGGACCAAAGCCCTGTTTTCTACTAGTGTAGGTAAGTTTGAACCGAAGTCCACCGCTTTGGCCACTAATGAAATTTGTACGCAGACGAAAGTAAGGAATGGAGAAAGATTATTGTTGATTATCTGCAAAATCCTAGCAAGTGGGTGAACAATATGGTTCGAAGGATGACTTTGAGATACATATGTATGGAACTTTATCATCCGATTGTTCATGAAGTTGAGAAGGTTTCGCCCAAGTTTGCATCAAGGATTCAAAAAAATAATGGCAGATATATAGTTATTTCCCAAAGCATATAAATGGCCGAGAGAGTGTTGACATCGTCCTTAGAAACAACACGGTACAAGTTATTTTTCGGCGCGCTAGCTTTGCCGGAAAACAGGGGGCATGTGTTGACGTTCAAAAGTGGCACGATCATAAAGAGTCGCTTGAAGCTATGTCAAAATTAATTCAAATTTATTATTGAAAGTCACCATGGGATGGCTCTCTTCGAGAAGATCAAGATGGATATGAAGATGGTCTAAAACAGAGCTCGGATGCAAAAGTTATGACAATTTCAAAGATGCTCATGTTGACACCAGATTAAAGAATGACTTGGAACCCAATTAAGATGGTCTCAGATGGAAAATGTTTCAACATGAAAGTTGTGCTTCTCCTCGAAACGGTTGATTTGGTACCAAAATAGTCTTAATCCGAGGTCATATTCAAAAGTAACAGCCAATACAAGACACTGCTGTAGTAGATGGCCGCACACTCCGGGGAGAACCATCCGGGTTTCAGATTTCTGTGCCGCATACTTCAGAAAACAGCCAAAAACCCCATCAAGATGGCCTCTCATGAATAAACGTTCAACATGAAAGTTGTTCGTATCATCAAAATGTTCAAAATTTCTTTTCGGCTCGTTTCCATCCGAGATTGTTTACATCCTCAAAAAAGACCCGCAAGATGCAACCAGTTTTAAACCGAACAGTTTTGGAAACTTCGGAGAAAACCATTCGAATTTAACTCGGGTTTTGGACGTGAATCCAAGCCTTTTCCTGGCATGGGAAGTCCAGCCGCCTCTTATATACCTAATGGGTGACGGCCGATTGAACAACACAGAATCGAACAAATCATCTACCATTTTTTGTCTTTTATCTTTTCTCCTTAACCCTAGTTCTTCTTCTTATCGTTCTTCGCTTGTTCATCGTTTGTAGGGCGACGGCCCATGGGGCCCTAGGGTCAATCAGGTCGACCTAGGGCAGCCCATAGACGCCACGCGCCCTGGTGGGGTCCCTCCCGGGCATGTGGGGTTTCGGGTATATAAAACCGCTCGTCGGATTGCTTGCGTACCGCACTTCCAATCGGATCTCCTTCGACGTGAGCTGTAGTGCATCACCCCCAGTTTCGAAGCAACACAGTGACGTGTTCGTGTGCTAACAAGCTTCTTTCTTGGTGTGTGCATTGAGTGAGTATGTGGTGTTTCTGACCATGTGTTTGTGTTCATGAGAGAAGAACAGATAGTTGTGTGAGGCAACAAAGAGGAAGAAGAAGAGGCGTTGCAAGGAGGCAGCGCCGACAAAAAGAAGTAACTTGCATCTTGTTAGCTCGCAAGAAAACAAATAAGAATAAAAGAGAGCTCAAAGGAATTCATGGATTGACGATTGATCGCAGTTCCTCAGATAGATCGTGGAGGAGCACCGGGAATAATGAAAATCCTATCTTGGAAATGCTTTGGTATGCTCTCTACCATGACAGTTACAGAGCTCTTCGATCTCCATGGGCGCGTTCGTCCGCAATTTAATGTTTTATCTGAGTTGTATCTTCATGAAACTAGTTGAATGTTCCTGCGTTTCCACGGATTTCCAGGAAATATAGAGGATATTCATTGGCGTTTGACTGACTTGGATGAGAATCTAGTCTGGCTCTGTGGTAGCGTCCTCATGCGGTGGTTTAGTAGCCAAGTTTTTGGATTAAATCATCGGGAGAATCTCGGAGATAGGGTGGATTCAGAGACAACCATACAAAGATAGTGCCGAATGCGGTCCTCAACACATGCGCTAGAACTAGATAGCCACACATTGTTTGATATATCATTCTAGAGTAGAATTTGAATAATTTTGTTTCCATAGTTCTAGAAGAGATTTACTCTAATTATGGACAAACGTCAGAAGAGGAACGACTCGTGTTGAAAACGAGTTGTAACTGAAACTGATTTTTCCCTTTGTATGTGTTGAATTGTCACTGGTTTCGTGTTCTAGAAATATTTTCTTCTCATAAAAGTCCCGCCACCATCACGGTTTTCTCCTAGCCCAAGGGGGCATGCGGTAGAACGCCACCCTAGTTTGATCCCGAGATATGAGGTTTTCCTCAGAGTTATCCAGGTGGCTGGAAGGGCGAACACCATGGGTAGATGACATGTTCAAGGAGAAAGCGGCACCCGAGGGCGCTGCCGTTGTCTGCCTCGGCTAACAGCCAACAAACGGAGAACATGTACGGAGCTCTAAAGATGACAGAGATTTCTAGCTAGAGTGCATAATTTTAGATGTAAGTAAAAAATCATAGCCAACAAATTTATCTTTCACTCGAAGATTTTTTTTGGAAATGGAGGTGTACCCCTGGCCTCTGCATCATAATGATGCATGCAGCCATCTTATTAAAAAAATCATGAAGTATCACAAAGTCATAAAAGTATTACAGCTCACAAGCGGAGTGAAGCAAATGAATAAAAGGAAAATTCATGCCGACAATCACAACCGATACGGCAATATGAAGGATAAGCTTCCTAGACTCCTATTATGTTATGCAACCGCGATCCAAACCGGTTGAATATAGCCCGCGCTACCATCTCCCACTGGTTGCACCCAGTAACCAAAGGCTCCCTGGAGTCCATAGGAGTGAGTAAGGACCATGTACGGATCCATGCGGTAGCTCTGAAGATGACCTGCAAGAAAGTTAAAGTGTGTTGTCTGTTAAAAATCAAATCATTCCTACAGTTCCATATAGCCCACAGAAACTCACATATTCCAATCCGAATACGAGCCGCAGTAGTATGTTCAACCCCATTTAACCATGTTCCAAACAACAACTGAATGTCAACTAGAGGATTCATGTTAAAGGCTATATGAATCATTCTACAAAACAATTTGGCGAGTGGGCATTCAAGGAATAAATGTTGTATTGTTTCATCATGATCACAAAAACAACAACGTGAACTACGTACCCATCGCCTCTTGATTAAGTTATCCATAATGCAGTGGTCACAAAAATAGGGTGATAACTGATCGTGAGCTTCTCCTCAGTTTTCATCAGAAGGTTGATCGCAATCATTAATGGGTCAAGCGTCAGTTTGGTTCAGTTCTTCACAACATGACTGCTACCCACAATGCAGTGAAGAAAAACCACTACTACCTCCATGAAACCTTCAACCATACCTGGGCTGTCCTGTCTCATGTTTACAACGCAGACGATCTGAAGAAAATGGGTCTCAAGGAAGACTTTGACTGGTCTGCACCTCCTCTGAAGAAATACAAGAAGGTTAAGGTTCCTTCCTTGGTGGCCAGCTCCTATTCTTCATCGCGCGAAACCGACGAGCATGAAGACTCGGATGACACTACGACAGGCCCTACATCAACAAACGACCCCAACAATGCTGGCACTCCTTCATCAACTTGATATTCTTCAGGGGCGTTAGTCCTCATTTTAGATCCTTTGGGCATTCGATGACAAAGGGGGCGAAATTTGAGTTAGTCTTCAAGCGGGTCTATCTTATATGGGCGTTTTTTTGCTAAGTTACAACTCTCGTTCTTCTGATGAATTTGCTGGATCTAGTTGTAATCTTAAACTCTTTGGTGACCTAATACTTTTGCTGTAGTTTTTCTGCATCCTTATTCCTCATTAATGTTTATGCACGCATGCTGAATTACATCATTCACCATATTTCATCATGCATTTCAAATTCTCCATATTATATATCAAATGCGTGTATGAATTACAAGATATAAGGGGAGATCTCCATGATTCAACTCTTCAAGTATGCATTGCTTCAAAAGCAAATTCCTCACCATGCACATCTTCAGGGGGAGTTCTTCTATATCTTGCAATCAAATTCCTCAATATCAGTATTTACACTTCATATGTTTATCCCCGTCGAAAACTTAACCTATATTGTCATCAATCACCAAAAATGGGGAGATTGTAAGTGCATCTAGTGCCCCTTAGTGATTTTGGTGTATGGAAGACTTATAGGTTAAGGGACTAATGTGTTTGTGAGTGTACACAAGTCTATAAGTCAATGAGGAGTTTGGTATTTATAGAGAAAGTCGACCCCTACAAATGAAGTTCTTCGACTGAAGACATTGGATTTCTGAAGACTTTCTGGAGAATTTGAAAGTGAAGAAATTGTTGTGACCTTGAAGACTTGGTATTCATTCGAGGAACATGAAGCGTGAAGAATTTTGTTTTCGTAGTTTCATTTTCTCTTTCTTGAGTCATAGGAAACACCGTACTATTAAAGGGGGTCGAGGAAATACTAAGGAAAATTTCCAAGTGATGCTCAACTCAAAATCCTACACCTACCAATCCCTTCGAGTCAAGCCATTGGAAATCTCATACAGTTCAGTCATATTGTTCAATGACAGATACGAAGTTCTTCTGGTCTCTGAGGAATTTGTTCTGACTGAGGAGTTAGGAATTTGCCAGTGCAGATTGCCTACATAGTGAGGAACATGATAGCCCAGAGGAATTTGATACTCAAATTTCCGACCGTTGTTGTACTATGCACCAGCTGTTCCAAAATATCTACCCACCTAACGGTCCTATCATTGAAGGGCATTTATGTCTTATCATGTCGGGCTGCTCCCTAGGCTATAAATAGCCGCCCCCAACAACCACTAGCTGGTTGGCTGCTTCGAGAGAAACTGTCACTTGTCATTTGAGAGCATCCCATCCTTTGAGGACTTTGAGCGAAAATCATCGAGTGAGGAAAAACCCAAACCCAAACACCTACAAACCCAAAGTGGTTGAGCATCACTGAAGAGATGATCCTGCGTGGATCCGACACTTGTTACCTTTGAAGACTGTGCTTCTTCCAGACGGTTAGGCGTCATGGTCTAGAGCATCCAAGAGGAATTGTGGATCGCCGAGGGACCGAGTTTGTGAAGGTTCAGAAGTCACCTGAAGACTTACCACGAGTGATTGGACGAGGTCTATGTGACCTTAGTTCAAGGAGAATACGGTGAGGACTGTGTGTCTGGGACTGTGTGTCCTCAGGTTTAAATACCTAGCCACTCCAACCAGATGTACAACTGAGATAGCAGTTGGAACTGGTCTACCAAATCATTGTCTTCAGCAAGCCAACTGGTTCTATTTCCTCAATTGTTTCATTTCCTCATAACTGTGTTGTGCGCTTGTTCATCATATGTGTTTGAAGACTTTGACTGAAGACTTTCCCAATTTCCTTAGTTCAATTTCTTTAGTTTGTTTGTCTTCATCCTGTGTTATCCTGTGTTTACGCTTTCTATACTCTGTGCTTGTCTTCATTTCATCATGATGACCATGCTTGTGTTCTGTTATGTTTACTTCTGAGTACTTATTCCGCTGCAAGTAGTTCTTCGCTAAGGAATTTCCTCACCCAGAAATTCCTCAGTGAAGAATTCATAAAAATCACCTATTCACCCCCCTCTAGTCGATATAACGCACTTTCAATTGGTATCAGAGCGAGGTACTCCTGTGTTCTATGTGATTTTGGTTTAACCTCCTGGAGTTTTAGTTATGTCGACCGCATGTATGAAGAAAGTGACATGCCCCATCTTTGACGGTCATGATTATCCCAAGTGAAAGGCCATGATGAGGAAGCGCCTCATGGCAATGAACAGCGAGCTGTGGACCGTCACTGAGATTGGTCTTACCGATCTATGCAAGATGGCGGACGCTGATGATATTCACAAGTACACTCGACATGACATCATGGCAAAGGATATCATCTGTTCTTGCCTATCCAGAGATGAATTCAGGCGCATTACGCATCTTTGCAATGCGAAGCTTATCTAGGACCGAATCTCTGACGTCTATGAAGGTCATCCAACTTGTCATGATCCCTGGTTTGTAGATTTCAAGGAATCTCTCAAAACGATGACTTTCGAACCAGAACCATCATCTTCTGCACCATGCCTCATGGCAAACGGTGCCCAGGTAACCGAATGTTCCTCATCCGAGTCTAGTGATGATGAATCTGATGATGATTTTGGACCTAGCTATACCAAGCTTGTTTGCATTGCCACTAAACAACAAAAAGCCTTGGAAAAGGTTCAAAACATGCTAGACAAAAGCGATTATATGTTGGGTGAAGAAATGGATCAGTTGAAGGCTTTGGCTGAGAGTCTTCAGAGACTTCAGACTAAATTTGACACCCTTCCGGGTCATCATAACACTCTCTCATCTGATCATGAGAAGCTTTCCTATGAAATTCTTGAAAGAAAGCAAGATCTTGAGAAGCTAAGAGTGAGTTATGCAGATCTTCAGAAGGAGCGCGATTCATTACTTGCTCAACAAATCGGCGCTGCTTGATACGTCTCCAACGTATCTATAATTTATGAAGTATTCATGCTATTATATTATCCATCTTGGACATTATTGGGCTTTATTATAGACTTTTGTATTACTTTTGGGACTAACCTATTAACACACAGCCCAGTGCCAGTTCCTCTTTTTCCCTTGTTTCAGTGTTTCAAAGAAAAGGAATATCTAACGGAGTCGAAACGGAATGAAACCTTCTGGAGATGTTATTTTTGGAAGGAAAGCAACCTGGGAGACTTGGAGTCCACACTACAGGAAACAGGTAATTTGCCGTCTGTGGATTAGAGTCGGCAAATACCTAAATCTAGACGGCAAAGATAAGTCGGCAAAGAATACTTTGCCGTCAGCTTTTCATCGGCCAGACGGCAAAGACTTTGCCGTCAGCTGAATCTTCTTCGCCGTCAGCCTTATAAATCACAGACGGCAAAGAAATGTAGTTTTGCCATCAGCCAAACTACACGTTTGCTGTCAACTATCCGCGTCTTTGCCATCAGGCTTGTATATCATACAAGCGGCAAAGAAAAGGGTCAACTTTATATAAAAAAAACACACCAGCGTTGCTCCCGAGCGATGCGGTTAACTCATGTGAGTGCACTGCTTATCTTTCTTCTTTTTTAATAGGGAAAGGCCCATCCGTGTGTAGTACCTTCCACTCAACGTTAGTGAAATACAAAATGCAAATATGACCCTGAAAAAAAATTAAAGTTACAGAGTAGTCCTGGAAATTAATACAAAGGACCCTAACAAGTAAGACTGAAAAGCAATCGGGTCCTTCTTTTCTACTGCGGTTCTCTGCCCGCCCTGCCATGCAGCCCGCCGCTCGCCTCGCTGCTCTGCTGTTCTTCTCCCTGCGCCGCCGCCCGACCCTGCTCAGCCACGCAACTCCGGCCCAGCCGCGCTCGGGAGCTGACTCGCTCCGGCGCCCCGGGGAGGCACGCGAGGGAGGTCGGGGATGGCCCTGCTCAGCCGCACAACTCTGGTGCAGCCGCGCTCGGGAGCTGTCTTGCTCCGGCGCCGCGGGCAGGCACACGAGGGAGGTCAGTGATAGCCCGTGCTCGACCGGTGGAGCGCCCGGCTGCTCTAGCGGCGGAGCTCGCGAGGCGGAGCGCAGGACCGGCAGGGTGAGGAGGAGCTCGGTGTGTGGACAGGCTCCGGTGCGCGGCCGGAGGAGCTGGGGTGCGCATGGCCGGCCGGTGAGGGCAAGCTCGTGAGGGGTGAACCTTCACGCGGCGCTGGTGAGGTGGCGGACAGGCTCGCGGATGCTGGACAGGGCATGGGGCTGCTCGGGGATGAGCGGCCGCTGGTCGGGGGCGCTGGATGGGCAGGCGGCGCTGGACGGGGGCGCCGGACGGGCGGGCGGCGCTGGACGGGGGCGCCGGACGGGCGGGCGGCGTTTGCCGGTGGCGTGTGGCTGCTCAGGCGAGAGGAGGGAGGAGGGCGCTGGCTGGCGTGCTAATGCTCTGGAGATGGAGAGATGAGGCATCGAGTCAGCACGGGGGAGAAGGAGGGAATCGTGGGTGGGGCAGGTACGGGCGTGGGGTCGTGGGTTGGGGCGTGTGCGTCGTGGGGTGGGTTGGGGCGCCTGCGTCGTGGGGTGGGTTGGGGCATTCGTACGCCGGTCGTGAGTGGGTGGGATGTGCGTCTCAGATGCTGCCAAGTCATCAATTCATGTAATGAATCCGCGTGATGTGCTTCTTCTTTGCCGTCTGTGAAAACAAATACAGACGGCAAAGAGCTCAATTTGCTGTCTGACAAAAAAATACAGACGGCAAAGACTTTTTGCTATCTACCAAAACAAACACAGACGGTATAGATTCTTTGCCATCTATGATTATTTTTGCAAACGGCAAAGTAAGCTCTTTGCCGTCTGTATTTTTTTCACATACGGCAAAGTTTATTTGGCCGTCAGTTTTTCTTTGTCGTCTGCTGATGACGGTAAATCCTTTCTTTGTCGTCTGCCCGACGAAAAGCTGACGGCAAAGACGTCTCCTGACGACAAATTAGCTATTTCCCGTAGTGCCACGTCAAGGAAGCAACGAGGAAGGCACGAGGCAGGGGGGCGCGCCTACCCCCCTAGGGCGCGCCCTCCACCCTCATGGGCCCCTCGTGGCTCCCCTGACGTACTTCTTCCTCCTATATATACCCATATACCCTAAAACAATCGGGGAACAAAATAGATCGGGAGTTTCGCCGCCGGAAGCCTCTATAGCCACCAAAAACCAATTCGGACCCTGTTCTGGCACCCTGCCGGTGGGGGGAACCCTCACCGGTGGCCATCTTCATCATCCCGGCGCTCTCCATGACGAGGAGGGAGTAGTTCACCCTCGGGGCTGATGGTATGTACCAGTAGCTATGTGTTTGATCTCTCTCTCTCTCTCCTATTCTTGAGGTGATACGATCTTGATGTATCGTGAGTGTCGGTGTCAAAATCGGCCGATCTCGGGTAGGGGGTCCCGAACTGTGCGTCTAAGGAGGATGGTTACAGGAGGCGGGGGACACGATGTTTACCCAGGTTCGGGCCCTCTTGATGGCGGTAATACCCAACTTCCTGCTTGATTGATCTTGATGATATGAGTATTACAAGAGTTGATCTACCACGAGATCGTAGAGGCTAAACCCTAGAAGCTAGCCTATGGTATGATTGTTGTTGTCCTATGAACTTATCCCTCCGGTTTATATAGACACCGGAGGGGGCTAGGGTTACATAGAGTCGGTTACAATGTGAGGAGATCTACATATCCGTATTGTCGAGCTTGCCTTCCATGCCAAGGAGAGTCCCATCCGGACATGGGACGAAGTATTCAATCTTGTATCTTTATAGTCCAATAGTCCGACCAAAGGGTATAGTTCGTCTGTCCGGATATCCCCTAATCCAGGACTCCCTCAGTAGCCCCCGAACCAGTCTTCAATGACGATGAGTCCGGCGCGCAGATTGTCTTCGGCATTGCAAGGCGGGTTCTTCTCGAGATTCCGAATACCCGTTGGATAGTGCTTGACCCTCCATCAATGTTGTACTTCTTGGCTTCCGCGTCCAATAATGGATGTCTTCCACGTGTCGGTCGAAGGCGAGAAGCCAGGGCATTTTTGCATTTGCCACCCTAGCCCTCTGAGTAAACTGTCTATTAAAGAGACGGGGATTCATAGATCCAAATCACATCATCCTCCCTCGGCGAGTTTCCATCAGAGCGCTCTTGGAAAAATCCATTCCATCATGGCCAGCCATCGCAGCTCCTCTTCTTGCTCCCGTAGCCCAAAGCCCGGTGATTGGAAGAAGTGTTCCGTCTCGCACAATCGATTAGTAGAGTGACAGACCCAGGGATTTCTCCCTCCAGCGTATATGGTTCTCGTTCGAGCTGGGCTCACCACCTGTAATGGCGGGGAGCAAGCAGAGAGCTTTCCTAATCCCTAGAAGGGGGAGCGGGTATGCCTCGTCCCTTACTTACTAAGGGGACTTGGATTTCCAATCCATCCATTCCTCCGCGGGCTCCTAGAGTTCTATGGCCTCCAGTTGCATAACTTCACCCCTGCTTCCATATTGCACATTGCTGGTTACGTAGCCCTTTGTGAGCTGTTTCTGGGCTGCGAAGCTCCTTTCGAGCTGTGGAAGAGGCTATTCTGCCTTGTGCCCCGTACACAGAAGGGGTCAATATATCAAGTGGGCGAAGCCAAAATATGGCGCATCGCCGGGACCGGATACCTGTCCGGTACCCCGAAGAAGACGTCCGAAGACTGGCCTTCAGAGTGGTTTTATATGGAGGACGTCCCCCTTCCAGATCCTATCCGGATTGGCCTTCCCGAGTTCGACAATGCCCCTTTGAAGAAACGCTGAAGCTGGCGCCCACGGAACACTCAGGAGGAAGATAACGGAGAAGTCCTTTACCTGATGGGCAGGATAAAGGTGCTGGCTCAATCAGGACTGACAATAATCGAGGTTATGTCAATATGCATAATGCGGGGGGTGCAGCCACTTCAATATCAAGGGCACCCCATGTGGCACTTTAACGGGGAAGATGATGCCACCCGTTGCGGATGTAAGGGACCGGACTCAGCTGCTGCTTTAGAAAAAATTCTGTCCGATCTGTACAAGGGAGAGGAAGAGGAGTTCATCCGTATTAAGCCACGGGATGGATTCTCCATGTACAACCCTCCAAGCTGGGTGAGTTGTTACTTTTTACTCCCATCCTTCCCGCATTTTTCATCGTAAGTATTTACCTTGCCGTTTCATGGCAGGAACTGCGAAAAGTTGTAAGGGAGGTCAACAGCCCGCCTCCACAACCGGAGGACCCCGATCGGGCCCTTGATCCCGGACTCGAAGAGGATCCGGACATATTCGTCACTAGTAGAAAACGGGCCTATTGTCCCGGTTCATAAGGGCTTTTTGTCCCGGTACCTGAACCGGGACAAAAGGGTTGTTACTAATGCCCTGACCCTTTAGTCCCGGTTCAAACAAGAACCGGGACAGATGGGCCTCCACGTGGCCTGCGCGCTGAGCCCAGGCAGGAGGGCCTTTGGTCCCGATTGGTGGCACCAACCAGGACCAATAGGCATCCACGCGTCAGCATTTCTGTGGCTGGGGTTTTTGTTTTTTTTTAAAGCGGCTTGTTTAGGGGTTTTGGGGGTTAATTTAGTTTGTTATTACCTAGCTAATAGAGAGAAGTGTTGAGGGAGTCCTGGATTAGGGGGTGTTCGGGTAGCCGAACTATACCTTCAGCCGGACTCCTGGACTATGAAGATACAAGATTAAAGACTTCGTCCCGTGTCCGGATAGGGACTTTCCTTGGCGTGGAAGGCAAGCTTGGCGATGCGGATATTCAAGTTCTCCTACCATTATAACCGACTCTGTGTAACCCTAACCCTATCCGGTGGCTATATAAACCGGAGGGTTGTAGTCTGTAGGCAATCAACCCCATACACAACAATCATACCATAGGCTAGCTTCTAGTGTTTAGCCTCCTAGATCTCATGGTAGATCTACTCTTGTACTACCCATATCATCAATATTGATCAAGCAGGAGTAGGGTATTACCTCCATCGAGAGGGCCCGAACCTGGGTAAAATAAAGTGTCCCCTGTCTCCTGTTACCATCCGGCCTAGACACACAGTTCGGGGCCCCCTACCTGAGATCCGCCGGTTTTGACACCGACATTGGTGCTTTCATTGAGCGTTCCTCTTTGTCGTCGCTTTTAGGCCCGATGGCTCCTTCGATCATCTACAATGATGCAGTCCAAGGTGAGACTTTTCTCCCCGGACAGATCTTCGTCTTCGACGGCTTCGCACTGCGGGCCAATTCGCTTGGCCACCTTGAGCAGATTGAAAGCTACGCCCCTAGCCATCAGGTCAGGTTTGGAAGCCTAAACTACACGGCTGACATCCGCGGGGATTTGATCTTCGACGGATTCGAGCCACAGCCAAGCGCGCCGCACTGTCTCGATGGGCATGATATAGCTCTACCACCGAATAACGCCTTAGAGGCCACACACGCATCGGTTCCGACCATTGATTCGGAGCCTACTGCAACGATCAAGGATCAGCGGTTGGACGCTGCCTCAGGTGCTATGATCTCAGAGGCAATTGAGCCGAACTCCAGCCCCGCACTCCGCATGGCCCGTGACTCCAAGGATCCGCATTCCTCTCCGAGCTCTGAGCACCCCGCGCCCCTACCGATCGAATCCGATTGGGCGCCGATCATGGAGTTCACCGCCGCGGACATCTTTCAGCACTCGCCCTTCGGCGACATCCTGAATTCCCTAAAGTCTCTCTCTTTATCTGGAGAGCCCTGGCCGGACTATGGTCAGCAAGGTTTGGTATACGGACGACGAAAAAATTCAAAGCGTACCCACCACCCACTTCGTAGCCACTGTCGACGACTTAACCGACACGCTTGACTTCGACTCCGAAGACATCGACGGTATGGACGACGATGCAGGAGATGAACAAGAACCAGCACCTGTAGGGCGCTGGAAGGCCACCTCGTCATATGACATATATATGGTGGATACTCCAAAAGATGGAGATGGCGATGGAACAGTGGGGGGATGACGCCCCCAAGAAACAGCAAAAGCGCTGGCGTCAGCGGCGCCGCTCTAAATCCCGCCAAAGCAAAAACGGTGATTCCGACACGGGAGTTAATACTACTCCGGATAGCGCCGAAGAACACCCACCTCAGCAAAATTCGGCACAGGAAGATGGAGAAACCAGCCCTCATGAAAGAGTGGTAGACCGAGAGGTCGAGGATGATAATTATACGCCTCCCTCTGAAGACGAGGGTAGCCTCGATGACGACGAATTCGTCATACCATCAGACCCCGCTGAACAAGAGCGTTTTAAACGCAGGCTCTTAGCTACGGCAAGCAGCCTCAAGAAAAAGCAGCAACAGCTTAGAGCTGCCCAAGCATTGCTAGCTGACAGATGGACTAAAGACCTTGCGGCTGAAGAGCATGAACTCGAACGCCCCTCCTATAGTTACCCGAAGCGCAGGCCGCTACTCTGATCAGAGGAGGAAGCACCTACATCACCAGCGCATGACATGGCAGACCGGCCACCTCGCGGTCGCGACAGAGAGGCCAGTCGGCCCTCCACCCAAGCCATGGCCCGACGCCGCTCAACTATGGCACGGGAAAATGCGTCCGACCTGCGAGACATACTGGAGGATAAGGCAAGACAAACAAGATCGATCTACGGATCGCGCAGGCACCCTGCGGCATGTGACAATGATCTTCACTCCGGATACAACAAATCCGGCCGGGCCGAACACAACAGACATAGCTCTTCCGAGCTGCGTCGTGATATAGCCCAGTACAGAGGCGCCGCACACCCGCTATGCTTCACGAATGAAGTAATGGATCATAAAATCCGAGAGGGTTTCAAACCCGTAAACATCGAATCATACGATGGCACAACAGACCTGGCGGTATGGATCGAGGATTATCTCCTTCACATCCACATGGCACGCGGCGATGATCTACACGCCATCAAGTACCTCCCGTTCAAACTTAAAGGACCGGCCCGGCATTGGCTTAACAGCTTGCCAGCAGACTCAATCGGTTCTTGGGAGGACCTGGAAGCCATATTCCTCGACAACTTCCAGGGCACTTACGTGCGACCGCCGGATGCCGATGACTTAAGCTACATAATTCAGCAGCCAGAAGAATCGGCCAGACAATTCTGGACACGGTTCCTAACAAAGAAAAACCAGATAGGCGACTGTCCAGACGCAGAGGCCCTAGCAGCCTTCAAGTATAACATCCGCGACGAGTGGCTTGCCCGGCACCTGGGACAGGAAAAGCCGAAATCCATGGCAGCCCTCACGACACTCATGACCCACTTTTGCGCGGGAGAAGACAGTTGGCTAGCTCGCAGTAACAACTTATCAAAGAACCCTGGTAATTTGGATACCAAGGACAAAAGTGGCAGGACACGTCGGAATAAGCAGCCGCGTTAACAGCGACAGCAATGAAGACATGGCAGTCAATGCCGGATTCAAAGGCTATAAATCTGGTCAGCGGAAAAAGCCATTCAAAAAGAATACTCAGGTCCCGTCCAGTTTGGACCAAATACTCGATCGCTTGTGCCGGACACATGGCACCCCCGAAATGCCAGCCAATCACACTAACAGGGATTGTTGGGTGTTCAAGTAGGCAGGCAAGTTAAGGGACGAAAACAGAGACAAGGGGCTACACAGCGACGATGAGGAGCCCAAGCCGCCGAACAATAATGGACAGAAGGGCTTTCCCCCACAAGTGGGGACGGTGAACATGATATACGCAACCCACATTCCCAAGCGGGAGCGGAAGCGTGCGCTACGAGACGTATACGCGAGGGAGCCAGTCGCCCCAAAGTTCAACCCATTGTCCTCCTGCCCGATCACTTTTGATCGAAGGGACCATCCCACTAGCATCCGTCATGGCGGCTTCGCCGCATTGGTTCTCGACCCAATCATCGACGGATTTCATCTCACAAGAGTCTTCATGGACGGCGGCAGTAGCCTGAACCTGCTTTATCAGGATACAGTGCGGAAAATGGGCATAGATCCCTCCAGGATTAAACCCACAAGAACGACCTTTAAAAGCGTTATACCAGGTGTAGAAGACAACTGTACAGGCTCAGTAACACTTGACGTGGTCTTCAGATCCCCGGACAATTTCCGAAGCGAAGAGTTAATCTTCGATATAGTCCCGTTTCGCAGTGGCTATCACGCCCTGCTCGGACGAACCACATTCGCAAACTTCAATGCGGTGCCGCACTACGCATATCTCAAGCTCATGATGCCAGGCCCTCGAGGAGTAATTACGGTCAACGGAAACACCGAACGCTCCCTCCATACTGAGGAGCATACGTCGGCTCTCGCAGCGGAGGTACAAAGTAGCCTTCTCAGGCAATTCTCCAGTCCGGCCATTAAAAAGCCAGGCACTGCCAAGCGCGCCCGGAGTAATCCACAGCAGGACCGCCTGGCATGCTCTGAGCAAGCGTAGCAATGCGGCCCCAACCCCAGCTTTCACAACATAGCGAAACCAGTACCTCACGTACATAACTACGCCCTAGAAATACCATGGGCACAGGGGAAGGGGCACAATAACGGCACACCCAAAATACGGCTTAAAACATACTAGGGGCTGCCGGATTCTTTTTTTTAATTTTTCTTACTTTCAGGACTCCATACTTCGGATGACCTGTTCGGCAATTCGACTGCTGCACAAACGATGCAAGATCCAAGGAGGCAGACAAGCCATGCCGCATTATGGAATCCCAGGTGGTCTCTGTTATGAGCGCTATACCTGTTTTAAATACAATTCCGCGGCCTGCCCCTGATCAGGACATACTGAATAGTCCAATATCTTTCGCTTACCGCACTATTTGTATCGTTCGGCTTTGATAAATAGACTCTCTATAAACAATGCTTAGCATTTTGTCTATTTTTTGCATTACTCTCTTTTATATATGTTCATTAATGACATGTTGCACCCATACACTATGGTACGGCAAGTACGCCAGGGGCTTCAGTACCCTTTAATATGGCGAGATAAGTCCGTACGCTTTCACAAGTGCGGCACCCCGAACTTATAGCACTATATGCATCGGCTCCGAATCATCATTTGGGTGAATAGTTGGGTTTGCCCGGCTCCTATGTTTTGGTTCCTTACGTTCCGCTATATCGGCTAAGGTAGCACTAGGAGAACCACGGCGATTGTGCCCCGGTTGAGCTGGGTTAAGCACCTCAGTGGAGAAAGCTAAAACAGACTGTCATGATGAGGCGAGAGACCTGTCGCTGTTCGAGAGGTTTTTCGGGTCCCTAAAGACTTATGCCGCTTCGAGCGAGGAGCTGGATAACCCCAGCCAAGGCGTGGATAGCGCCCCGAACTCGGTCTTCCAAACTAGGGGCTTCGCCGAAATTTAAAATTATAAAGTTCTATGGCTAAGTGAGAGTGTTCAAGCATTATAGTCCGATTGCCTGGTTCGTCGTGCTGAGCGCCTCCCTCAAAGGACCCAAACATGGGAAAAAGAGCGCACAGGTTTATCACCGAACACCCCAGCACTAGTGGCATGGGGGCAGAAGCCGACGACTGGCCATCTCTCAATTTTTGATAAAGGACCACATAGAAAATAATATTCTAAATTCAATAAGCATTGCTTAGCGCATATGAACAAGTTTTCAGTGCACAGGATAAAATCGAGCGAGTTCATTCAAAAATTACATCCTTGGTGCATTCATCCACCACAAGGCGGGCACCTGCAAGAACATCCTTATAATAGTTCTCGGTCTTGCGATGCTCCTTCCCCGGTGGCGGCCCGTCCCTCACAAGCTTCTCACCATCCAGCTTACCCCAGTGCACCTTTGCATTGGCAAGGGCCCTACGGGCACCTTCGATGCAGACGGAGCGCTTGATGACCTCGAGCCTTGGACAGGCCTCCACCAGCCGTCGCACCAGCCCGACGTAGCTCCCAGGCAGGGCCTCTCCGGGCCACAGCCGAACTAGGAAGCCCTTCATGGCCTGTTCGGCCGCCTTGTGGAGCTCGACCAGCTGTTTCAGCTGGTCACTCAAGGGCACAGGGTGTCCGGCCTCAGCATGCTGAGACCAAAACACCTTCTCCATCGAGCTGCCCTCTTCAGCTCGGTAGAATGCGGCCGCGTCAGATACACTGCGGGGAAGATCTGCGAATGCCCCTGGAGAGCTCCAGATTCGGGTAAGTAACAAGTAGTTTACTTTTATATTTCTGCTTTGCATGAAGAATGCCTTACCCGCTGCTATCTTTTTCACCTCCTCCAACTCTTGGACGGCCTTTTGGGCCTCGGCCTTGGCAGACTTGGTAGTCTCAAGGGCCGTCGCGAGCTCGGACGCTTGGGTCTTTGACTCAAGCTCCAAACTCTCATGTTTTTTTGAGAGCCTGAAGCTCTTGCTGCACCTCACCGACCTGAGCCCCAAGTTTCTCTCGCTCGGTGCGCTCCGCGGCCGCTTTCTTTTCGGCCTCAGACAACGCCTGCTTGAGGGTCACCACCTCAATCTTGGCTCCTACAATAAGTAGTACAATCCTGTTATTTTTTGCAATCACGCCTCTCTATAGGCACTTTTTCTGTAAGGTATTTCTTACCTTCTTTCTCCTCGAGCTGCCGCTTGGCAAGGCTGAGCTCTTGCTCGGTCCGCCCGAGGTCCTGCTTCAGGACACCCACCTCCATAGTCAGTGCGGCGGTGGATAGCAGCGAAGCCTGCATACGCATATTGACTCTTTATTGTTAGACTCCTGCGAAATTTAATAGATCCTCTATTCGGCTTTTCTTTTCGAACGCCAAATAGATCATCAGGGGCAACTGTCTATGCGGTAATATTTTTACATATTTTTTACTTACCTCGAAGCCTGTTAGGAGGCTAGCGCAAGCTTCACTGAGTCAGCTCTTGGCGGACTGAACCTTCTGGATCACCGTACTCATAATAGTACGGTGCTCCTCGTCGATGGAGGCGCCTTCAAGCACCTCCAGCAGATTGTCCGGCGCCTCCGGTTCGAGGGATGCTGCCGGCTCAGAAGGCTTGCTCCTCTTGGAAGGAGTTCGCTTGCCGCGGTCCGGAATGTTGAAGACTCCGGCACGGCGTCCGGCTCAAAGCCGGACTTGGAGCCCTGGGGGGTCTTGTCCCCTTTACTCCTGGAGTCCGGGAGGTCGCCTTGCGGCTCCTCCGGGACCACCTCCTCCTGCCACGGAGCTCGTTGTGATGCCACTTCGGCGTCATCCGCAATGCGGGGGGAGACAGCGAGCGAAACTGAGTTCATGTCCGAAGAATCCAGGGAGCCACTCGACGACTCGTTCAGTTCGGCCCGGGGCGGGCTGCATGATTATATTCGACATTAGGGAAAGATGTGCGACAAAAGGAATATCATGAGTTACTCTGGTATCCGAACACTTACGATTTCGCCGGACGCCTGGCCCTGTCCGGCCACTCCTCTTCGTCCTCGTAGGCGTCGGGGGCGTAGTCCGGCGGAGGGGTCTTCCTCTTCTTGGACCCTTCGGCCTTCCCCCTTGGGGGGCCTTCCTTTTCTTTCCTCCCTCCACTGGGGGGGGGAGAGCTTTCTTCTTCCTCTGCCTCGTTCTCACGGGAGGAGGGCGTCTCGGACTCGTCGGATGACGAGTCCGACACCACCACGTTGCGGGTACTCTTTCGAGTCCCCGTGGCGTTCTTCTTCTTGGCCTTCTTTTCCGGCACCACATAAGGCGCCGGAGCCAGCAGCTTCACTAGTAGAGCTGGGGCTGGGTCTTCGGGCAGCGGAGCCGGACAGTTAATCGGTCCGGATACCGCCCGCCAAGCCCGTCAAAGGTAAGGGATTTTAGATCCCGCATAGAGTTAAACTATGAAAAAAGCTGAACATCCTGTAAAATGTGAAAATAGCTTACCTCGCTAGTGTGACGCTGCGAGCTGTATCCGCGGTCCTCGGAAGCGGATGCGGGAGCCTCGGCACCTTTGATTAGCGCCTTCCAGACGTCTTCATACGTCGTGTCTAAGAGCCTGTTAAGGGTTCGGTGCCGTGCCGGGTCGAACTCCCACAGAGTAAAGTCCCGTTGTTGACACGGGAGGATTCGGTGAACAAGCATGACCTGGACTACATTTACAAGCCTGATTGACTTGTTTACCAGGGACTGGATGCATGTCTTCAGTCCGGTCACCTCTTTCTCATTACCCCATGATAGGCCCGTCTCTTTCCAGGACATGAGCCGCGTGGGGGGTCCGGATCGGAACTCGGGGGCTGCGATCCATTTCGGATCGCGTGGCTCGGTGATGTAAAACCACTCGGCTTGCCACCCCTTTAGGGTCTCTACTAAGGAGCCCTCGAACCACAGGACGTTGGCAATCTTGCCCGCCATGGCGCCTCCGCACTCCGCCTGGTTGCCGCACACCACCTTGGGCTTGACGTTGAAGGTCTTGATCCAGAGGCCGAAATGGGGGCGGACATGGAGAAAAGCCTCGCACACGACGATAAACGCCGAGATGTTGAGGATGAAGTTCGGGGCTAGATCGTGGAAATCCAGGCCGTAGTAGAACATGAGCCCCCGGACGAATGGGTGAAGTGTAAAACCCAGTCCGCGGAGGAAGTGCGGAAGGAATACTACCCTGTCATGGGGCCTTGGGGTGGGGACAGCTTCCCCTCCTCGGGAAGCCGGTGCGCGATGTCTTTGGACAGGTATCCGGCCTTCCTAAGCTTTTTGACGTTTGCCCTCCGTGACGGAGGAGACCTTCCACTTGCCTCCCGCTCCGGACATCGCTGGAGAAGGTTGAGGTAGGAAGTGCGGGCTTGGGCGCTGGAGCTTGAGTGCGCAGGAGATGGATAGGCAAAGGAGGAAGAAGGCGTAGGTGAAAAGGTGGATCCTTATCCCCTTATATGGGCGGATGCGGTTGTGCATCCCCACCTGCCTAATAAAAATCGCTTGCCTCCCAAGCGCCATCGTAAATGGCGTGGTTAGAGTTACCCATGTCCGTATTGATGAGAATCCCGTAAAAAGGGTACACGATCTCTGCTTTGACAAGACGTGCCAAGGAAGCCGCCTCGCAAACTTGCTGAGGTGGAAAAGTAAAAAGGATTCGAGTGAAGGACTTGGCCGTAGTGTCATAGCGCACTGCGGAATATGTCAGCAGATTTGATTGGTGATAATATTATTCTCTCTATGGCAATATGTGGAAACTTATTTTGCAGAACCGGACACTACTCTTGGTGTTTACAAATCTTCTACGAAGGACTTGGAGGAGGAACCCACCTTGCAATGTCGAAGACAATTTGCGCGCCGGACTCGTCGTCATTGAAGCCTGGTTCAGGGGCTACTGAGGGAGTCCTGGATTAGGGGGTGTTTGGGTAGCCGGACTATACCTTCAGCCGGACTCCTGGACTATGAAGATACAAGATTAAAGACTTCGTCCCGTGTCCGGATAGGGACTTTCCTTGGCGTGGAAGGCAAGCTTGGCGATGCGGATATTCAAGATCTCCTACCATTATAACCGACTCTGTGTAACCCTAACCCTATCTGGTGTCTATATAAACCGGAGGGTTGTAGTCCGTAGGCAATCAACCCCATAAACAACAATCATACCATAGGCTAGCTTCTAGTGTTTAGCCTCCTTGATCTCGTGGTAGATCTACTCTTGTACTATCCATATCATCAATATTAATCAAGCAGGAGTAGGGTATTACCTCCATCGAGAGGGCCCGAACCTGGGTGAAATAAAGTGTCCCCTGTCTCCTGTTACCATCCGGCCTAGACACACAGTTCGGGACCCCCTACCCGAGATCCGCCGGTTCTGACACCGACAAGTGTCCTCTCTTATATCTCCGTGCTTGGTTTATACCAGCGCTATGCTATGCCTAAACATGGCTTAGATTGAAGTGAAGGCAACATATGTGGTGCATGTCGAAAGTAATACTAATTAATCCTAACTTGATCAAGTTTGGATTAGTACTACTTTCGACATGCACCACATGTATGTTGCCATCACTTCAATCCAATCCATGTTCATTTCACCCATTGACACATAATAACTCTTTATGCTCACATCATGCATCATCATAATAATAAGTCCTACTAATCATCATGATAGAACTTCTACTCGTTATTAATAACAAGTCATACGATCATCATCCTCATAGTCATCGAACCAACCCTACTTAATTGTTCTTAGCACATGATCATCAGTATTAGGTAGGACCTAAATACCCTCTTTAAGGTAAAATAGCATAAAACAGTATAGACCCTGACTCTCCATTATGGAGAATGGAGATCATCTTGTCTCCAATTCTTGAGCCGCGCTTCCTTTTGCGTCCAAGAACCTCTTTACGAGTGTCCATACATTTTTTCCATTCTCTGATTTGCATGTCTCCACTTCTTTTAGAAATCCGGTATGGACAGTTGAGATTCGTAGGATGACCTGGATATATATTCAAAACATCAAGGAGACCATGCTCATACATCAGATGAGGCACACAATCCTCTGGGATTATCTATTGAAAAACATAGTAATAACTTCATAGTTAGCAATGAAGTACTAGTTTTATATAGATGTATGCAAAAGATGCACGTATGTCGTAATAGTAAAAAATCTTACCAGGGTATCTCCATAGTAGTTACCGTAGTTCAACACATGCACTAGTGGCACGTATTGACCATAATGTTGAGGAGTTCGATTGTAGATATTGTAATTCTCAAGATCATTACAAAATCCAACCAGATGATTTTTCTCCTTGTAAGTTAACTCAGAGCCATCGGTGTAGTAAGTTCTATCTACCATCTTCTGCACATTCTTTGATACTTCAAAATAAGCTGTCAATGGAAATAAGCTGTCAACTATTTTGAAATGAACAATATAAATTAGTTAATAATTAACTATGTTTGAGAAACTCACATAGCGGTAGAACTGGAGGCGTATCAACAAGGACCCAAATGTCCATATTGTCTTGCTCGATTTCAGGATCACCAAGATCCATGGTGACAAGCATACCCTCATCAAAACCATACAATTTGCAAAATGCTTCCTAATTTTTGCAACCAAAATGGGTTACGCTCTCAGCATTATACAACTTTACTTCAAAATCCACATCATGATGGGTCCTTAGATGAATTTTCTTCGTTTCAAAATTTTCATGGTCTTCAAAATCCATCCTCTCCAAGACATAGCGTCTTGCATGGCATGGGATAAACTATACTCGAATTGTAAAAGATGAAAATTACACGTTGAAATAGTTGAAGTCATGCTTAATTATGAAAAAAACACTTGTCGTCGTTGCGTGCCATTTCAACTTCGAAGGTCTCCTCGAGCTTAATGCTGAAGCGCCGATCATAGTCCAAGTGAGGCCTGTCGCACAGACCTCGATCATCGTGGCACCAGTCGCACTCCCCCGGGAGACTTCCGTCGTCCGATGATGACATTTCCTACGTTCATAATTCAAAGATTAAACATGTACAATTATATATATATATGTACTACAAAAACTAAATTAGATCATTATTATTCAACTAATCATATGCATATGCCTTGCATAGTGCTCTCCAATTTTAGCATTCAATAAGAAAAATCAATTCGCAAAATAAAGTAGTATTCAAATTAGGATGCGTTCAATTATAAGAAAAACTACATCATCTCCATGTGTCCGTACATCGTCGAATATTATCACTAATACATGTTGAATACTATCATACATATCGCCAGTACAGCTAGAACCGTAGCGCCCGACGGGTATCGACGCGGGCGGTGGACATCCAAAGGGAAGGAACCATCACAGGATCATAGCTCCAGTGAGATCCCTGAAGAACCTGCCAGGTATTCTCGAACCTGCCCTCCAACGCAACCATGTAGCGACGGACGTGCTGGTCCTCCTCGCTGACACGGTGACGTACCACCTCCGCGGTGTCCGGAAGCCTCCGCACCATCACTGGCCCACGCGACCGCCACCAAACAAGGATCGGGTCAACGACAGGTTGGCTCCTCACCAAGCTACGCCCCCGGAAGGTAGCGCCTCCCAGTACCACCCCGGCGGAGCCCAGTCTCGGACATGGCCCATCTGGTCAAGCAGGTGTCGTCCTCCGCCGACTCGACGACGAGGATGCGAGATAGGCATCGTCCACGTCGATGTGGGAATAATTGCTTTAACTAAAAATAATAAACTAGTTCTATTAATTTTCTTGCTAAAAATAAACTACTTCTGTAGTAAAATAAACCAGTTTTATTAAATCACCTAGTTCAACTACTGAGCACTTACTATAAATAGAATAAAGTAGTACTTACTAAAAATAAACAAGTTTACCTAGTTCTATTATTTTTCTAACTAATTCCATTAAACACTTTCTAAGTAGTACTTACTAAAAGTTATCGGGGAGGGGGGTATATCGACAACGACATACCCGATGACAAAAATAAGAAGAGTTAGAAGAAGAAAAAAAAGAGGAGAAGAAGAAAGGAATAGAGGAGGAGATCGAAGAAAAAAAATAAAAAAAGAGGAGAAGAAGAAGGAATAGAGGAGAAGAAGAAGAGTTAGCTTCTCCTCTATTCCTTCTTCTTCTCCTCTTTTTTTCTTCTTTTTCATCTTCTTATTTATTTCTCCTCTTCTTCCTCTCCTCTTCTTCTTATTCTTCTTCTTCTTCTCCTTCTTCCTCTTCTTATGTTCCTTTTTTCACTCCTTCTTTTTCTTCTAAATATGAACATATACATAAATGACTTTGATCATACACAATTTTCAGATTCCTACACAACATGAACATATACATAATTTGACAAAGAAAATTCTATGAACAAAAAAATCATAAAAATTATATGAACAAAATTACAACAGAAAAAAAATCATAAAAATCTATGAACAAAATTACAACAGAAAAAAATCATAAAAATTCTATGAACAAAATTACAACAGAAAAAAATCATAAAAAATCTATGAACAAAATTACAATAGAAAAAAATCATAAAAAATCTATGAACAAAATTACAACAGTAAAAAATCATAAAAAATCTATGAACAAAATTACAATAGAAAAAAATAATACAACTAAATTAATACAACTAAATTACAACAACTAAATTAATTAACTACACATCCAAATTAATACAACTAGTGCGGCGGCCTTGGGTGCGGCGGCGCGGCGGCAGCGGCGGCGACCATTACAGGGAGGAGGAGGAGGGGATTGGGGCGGTGCTCACAGGGTGCGCGGCGACGACGAGGAGGAGGAAGGGCCGGTGGCGTCGGGGCAGGGGCGGCGCGGGGCAGCGAAGGCGTCAGGGCGGGCAGCGCGGGACGGCGTCGGGGCGGCGCGTCGGAGGCAGGGCGACGACGGCGACGGCGAGGCAGACGGGTAGCCTGGCGGCGTTGCGGCGGGAGAATGAGGAACAGAACGAAAAATTCACAAGTCCTGGTTATATAGACGAGGCATTGGTCCCGGTTCGTGGCAATAACCGGGACCAATGCCACATTTAGTCCCGGTTGGCGCCACCAACCGGGACCAAAGGCCACTTTTCGGCATCCCAAAGGGCGGAAAGCGGCGGCCTTTGGTCCCGGTTGGTGCCACCAGCCGGGACTAAAGGGGGGCATTGGTCCCGGTTGGAGCCACAAACCGGGACCAAAGCCCCCTTTAATCCCGGTTGGTGGTACCAACCGAGACCAAAGGCCTTGTGCTGCCCCGCGCCAAAACTTCAGTCCCACCTCGCTAGCTAAGGGAGCTCGAGAGTGGTTTATAAGCGCTGCTGCGCCTTCCCTCTCGAGCTCCTCTCAAATCGATGATTTCGGGCCTAACCCTGTGCGGTGTGCCTGTGGGCCTACTAGGCCTCCTGCGGGCCTGAATCCTAGCCCATGGTAGGGTTTCTAGTCGTATTCAGGCCGTGGGGGCCAAGTAGGTGGCACCTTTTTTTGTTGCTTTATTTATTTTATTTTGTTTCTACTTACAACAAAATACTTATTGTTGCTATTTTTTTCCAGTTTTTTGTTTTGTTTTCTGCATTATTTATTTTCTTTTGTTTTTTTGCTTTATTTTTTAATTCTTTATGCTTTTATTTTTAGAAAAATTATAAACTTTTTGTTAATGCCATTACTATTCAAATTTGAAAACACTTTTTTTGTTTTTTTGTTTTCTTTGTTGCTTTATTTATTTTATTTTGTTTCTACTTACAACAAAATACTTATTGTTGCTATTTTTTTCCAGTTTTTTTGTTTTGTTTTCTGCATTATTTATTTTCTTTTGTTTTTTGCTTTATTTTTTAATTCTTTATGCTTTTAGTTTTAGAAAAATTATAAACTTTTTGTTAATGCGAGTACTTTTCAAATTTGAAAACACTTTTTTTGTTTTCTTTGTTGCTTTATTTATTTTATTTTGTTTCTACTTACAACAAAATACTTATTGTTGCTATTTTTTCCAGTTTTTTTGTTTTGTTTTCTGCATTATTTATTTTCTTTTGTTTTTTGCTTTATTTTTTAATTCTTTATGCTTTTAGTTTTAGAAAAATTATAAACTTTTTGTTAATGCGAGTACTTTTCAAATTTGAAAACACTTTTTTTGTTTTCTTTGTTGCTTTATTTATTTTATTTTGTTTCTACTTATAACAAAATACTTATTGTTAATATAAGTATTTCTTTCCAGATTTTTTGTTTTGTTTTCTGCATTATTTATTTTCTTTTGTTTTTTGCTTTATTTTTTAATTCTTTATGCTTTTAGTTTTAGAAAAATTATAAACTTTTTGTTAATGCCATTAGTTCTAAAATTTGAAAACACTTTTAGTATTATATTTACTATCTACAATCTTTCTCCACAGAGATACCAAAAATTATAAACTTTCTATTAGTGCCATTAGTTTTCAAATTAGAATAGTTAAAATTTGAATTCTCTGAAATTTGTGTGAATCTCAAGTTTGTGATTAACTTTACTAAAAAAATGAACATAGATGCGCGTATAGAGAAAATTCAACCTAAATTCATAATCAATTTCTATGAATTTCAGATAAATTCATTATGAATTTAGGTCAAATTTCCTGTATAGAGGCATCTATTTTCATTTTGAGAGGAGTTCAACAAGGCAGAGAGGGACGGGCTTATAAACCAGTGTGGGCGCCCTTCGGTTGGCGAGGTGGGACTAAACTGTGAATCGCAACGCGGACCAACCATTTAGTCCCGGTTGGTGGCATGAACCGGGACTAAAGGGGACCTACTGGTTCCGGTTCATGCCAACAACCGGGACCGGTGGTCCAGGAGCGAGGCCCATTGGTCCCGGTTCGTCCCACCAACCGGGACCAATAGGTCCAGACGAACCGGGACCAATGGCCCACGTGGCCCGGGCGGCCCCCTGGGCTCATGAACCGGGTCCAATGCACCCATTGGTCCTGGTTCTAGACTGAACCGGGACTAATGGGTTTACCCGGCCTGAACCTTTGCCCCCTTTTCTACTAGTGCGTAGAGCTGATCGACAGGATATTCTATCAATTAAGATGTGATGATGCCATGGCGGCCATCGTAGCGGACTATCCTGGGCTGCTCCCTGCATCGCATGTAAGTAAAACCAAAGTCCCAACTTCCAAGAAGGATCCGCTTTTATGCACTTAACCTATTGTACACATGAGGTGTCTTACAGGGAAGGCCCTCGGGACACCATGTTGAACCCACAGCGAATCACCAGCAAGGGGCACCAAAGTCGGGTAGGCTAAAAAGGAAGGCGGTCAGGACTGAGACGTCGGCGCAGAAGTATGATACAAAACCTCCTTCCACGGTTGTCGTCTTTTAAAATATAATAACGTCCATGTTCCCTAATAGGAAAAACATTTGCCAAACTATATCCGGAGGGGCTGCCCATCACGCCTCCACCTGTCGGGCTCCAGGGCCGGACAGAGAGGCGGAGACAAAAGCAGGACAAACGCCGGAAGCTCCTCCTATGAAGGATGCGGATAGATTATCCACTACAAATTCGGAAGCGGAGAGCGCCATGAATCACAGGCGTCGCCGGGCCGTACTTCGTGACGCTTGTTTGTCCTAAGAGGCGTTTGATGCCTTTAACTCAAGAGATGCGTACATCCGTGACGCTCAAAATGGTCTTGCTAGAGCCACGGGCCAGTATGTAAAGGATATACGGGTGAGAAAATCTGATGATTATATATCAATAGCCCCTGAGACTTGACACAACTGATTTAAGGATCATAATTTGTGCAGGTTCTTACAGAGAAGAATACCCAATTATCTCAAGAGATGGAAGAGTGCAAAGCCCAGCTATGGGCAGTAGTTGCCGCGTTGAAGGAGTCCGAGAAGGCCCCTGTTGGTAACATTTGTTTCTATTGCAAAGAATGATAGGTACCAGATAGTGTGCGGCGTGCATGCAAATCTAACAATAGATGTTGCAGATGACTCGAGAGTGAATCCGGAGGCCGTGCCGGGGGGTGCGCAACATGCTGATCGTCAGTTAAATGCTGGCGAGGGTGTGCTTACCCGCATCATTCAAGAGAAAAATAATCTCCAAGATGCCAATATCCAGCTGGGCGTGGATCTGAAAGATGTTCGAGCTCAGCTCGCAGACTCCGTGAAGGAGAATAAGCGGCTTCGACGCGGCATTTTCAGTAAGTGCTTGAACGAAATTTTAGGAATAGTTCGGCGAGGAAACCGGCTAACAGAGTTATGTCTACAGGTATGCTGATGGGTCGCCCCGCGGAGGAGATGCCCGGGTCTGCGGGGATCTTCTACCAGAGCTCGCACAACTGCACGAACAAGTTTGGCAGGTGATGCAGGGTATTGCCCAAGCCTTGTGGCCATCCGCCTCCCCGCCAGGAGGCATGAGGGAGCTTATAGAGAAGCTCAAGGAAGCACGACAGCATTTCTGGTTATGGAAGATATCAGTCTGCCGACAAGGTGCAAGGGAAGCCTGGGCCATGGTGAAGACACGGTACACCAAGGCTAACCCAAACCACATGGCCGAGGTCGGACCTGTGGGGCCCGATGGGAAAGAGATCCCCGTCAGTTTGGTGTATGACCAAGTAGAATTAGCCGCAAAGTATTCCCAGCAGGATTGTAGGCTAGATAGCCTGTTGGATGGTATAGAGGAAGCATTTAGTCAGTCTAAGTGACTGTGTAATTTAAGTGACGTATATAACGTCCCTAGCCGGATTGTAAATCATTTGTCATGGCGGACCTTTTCGCTTTGACCTCCCGACCCGATAGTCCAGAGTGTATCCGAATACCTGCCCAGTTATATAAGAACCAGGGTATGCGTGGAAACTAGGCGTAGGGGTCATAAGTGCTTGAATAGACAAGTACCCAACTAGTTATGTTATATTACATGGATAGTAAGAAACATCTTCCAGGGAGAATAGTTTCGTTAATGGTTCCTTTCCCTGGGTACGCATGCCCTAATGTGCATGTCAGGACTGCGAAGAGAGACGCAGGTTCTAAACATCTGGGGGTGTGTATAAAAAATAGATAAAAGTCATATTTTATTCGCCGACCAAATATTCCCTTAAGAACGCTAGCTTTCGGCTTCACCCAGTCTGAGGTACACATCCGGTTGACCCGGCAGTAACAATCGCAGAGGTGCTCCACTTATGCCCTAGCCAAATAAACGGGAACGTAGGGCATAAATACAAGAGCAAGGCAACCCAGCTTGGCCAAAACTTAAGTCATATCGATGCATATAATGGCGAAAAAAGTTACAAGAGGAAGGATAACGCTTGTGTGGGGCATGAAGCCCAGAAAAAATAGTTATATTAAGCTTCTGTATAAGAAGCCCCCAAGTATGATGAGCGCGTTTAGCACGTCAAGATTGCGTAGGCAAGACACAAGTTAGCCTTGAAAGGCCTTGGCGAGAAGAAAAAGGGAGAAAAGAAAGAGAGAAAAGACAGATAACGTATATGCAAAAAATGGACGAGGGTAAGGAGACGAACACAGAGTCCGGTACTAGGCGTAGAATCTGTGGAGTCTGGCTGCGTTCCATGGGTTTGGCTCGAGTCGATTAACCGATGCATCTCACAGATGGTACGCTCCGCCGGTAAGAACCTGGTCAATGATGAAGGGACCTTCCCATTTGGGATTGAGCTTGTTCTTTTTCTTCTCCGGCAGGCGTAGAACTAGTTCGCCAACGTTGTAGGTTTTGGCCCGTACTTCTCTGCTTTGATATATTCGAGCCTGTTGCTGATAGAATGCGGAACGTGCTTTTGCCACATAACACTTCTCATCCAGGGTGTCCAAACTGTCCTGGCGATCGAGCTCGACCTCTTTTTCTTCGTACATGCGCACTCGAGGTGAGTCATGAATTATGTCGCAGGGCAAAACCGCCTCTGCGCCGTACACCATGAAAAATGGTGTGTATCCGGTAGTGTGATTCGACATGGTCCGCAGCCCCCACAGTACAGAGTCGAGCTCCTCTACCCAGTGCGTGTTTGACTCCTTTAAGGACCGCACTAGTCTGGGTTTAATGCCACTCATGATAAGATCATTTGCTTGTTTGACTTGACCATTTGTTTGCGGGTGATGGACAGAAGCGTAATCGAGCTGGATGCCCACGTTGCTGCACCAAAGTTTTACCTCATCGGCTGTGAAGTTTGTGCCGTTGTCAGTTATGATGCTGTGGGGGCCGCCGTAACAATGTACAGCCCCGGATATGAAGTCTGTCACCGGTCCGGATTCAGCTATTTTAACAGGTTTGGCTGCTATCCATTTGGTGAATTTATCCACCATGACCAGTAAGTATTTTTTCTTATGGGTTCCCCTGTTGAGGGGTCCAACCATATCGAGCCCCCAGACCGCAAAGGACCAGGTGATGGGGATTGTTTGCAGAGCGGTAGGTGGCATATGGCTTTGGTTTGCAAAAAGCTGGCAACCGACGCAACGTTGGACCAGATCCTGTGCATTTGCTTGGGTCGTCGGCCAATAGAAACCTGTACGAAAGGCCTTGCTTACAAGGGCTCGGGCTGCGGCGTGGTGGCCGCCCAGTCCACCCTTCCGCCCTTCCTCTTCGAAGATGCACCTCTGAAGGACTCCGGTAGTGCTTTTCCTATAAAGCTCTCCCTCGTGGACCTTGTAGGCTTTAGATCACCGCACTATGCAGCATGCCTCGTTTTGGTCCTCGGGTAGTTCCTGCCTGGTTAGGTAGGCCAGGAATGGTTCTGTCCATGGGGCGATGACGGCCATTATCTCATGGGCTAAAGGTGCTATTTCGGTGGCAGAGCCGCCGATTGTGTCAGAGTGATCGGTATCTAGTGTTGTGCCCGGGTCCGGGATATTGTTGCTGGTGTCCCCTTCCCATACCACGGATGGTTGGGACAACCTTTCTAGGAAGATGTTAGGTGGGACAGGGTCGCACTTAGCGCCGATACGGGCGAGGATATCCGCCGCCTGATTGTTTTCCCGAGCCACATGGTGGAATTCAAGCCCCTCGAACGAGCTGACATTTTAAGGACGGCATTGCGATAAGCTGCCATTTTCGGATCCTTGGCATCAAAGTCTCCATTTATTTGAGATATCGCGAGGTTCGAGTCCCCACGCACCTCCAGGCGTCGAATTCCCATGGAAACAGCCATCCGGAGACCATGTAACAGGGCCTCGTATTCAGCTGCGTTGTTGGAGTCTGTGTATAGTATTTGGAGCACATATTGGACTATATCTCCGGTGGGGGACGTCCGGACGACACCAGCCCCCAGACCAGCTAGCATCTTAGAGCCGTCAAAGTGCATGATCCAATTGGAGTACGTGCCATACTCTTTAGGGAGTTCGGCTTCCGTCCATTCGGTGACAAAATTGGCCAATACTTGAGACTTGATGGCTCGCCGAGGTTTATATGTTATGTCAAATGGGAGGAGCTCGATGGCCCATTTGGCAATCCGGCCCGTGGCATCGCGATTATTTATTATTTCGTTGAGTGGTACTTCCGAGGCCACTGTGATTGAACACTCTTGAAAGTAGTGTCTTAGCTTCCGGGATGCCATGAATACCGCATGTGCTATCTTTTGATAATGCGGGTACCGCGATTTGCATGGAGTGAGGACAGTGGATACCGGCTTTTGGAGTGGGAACTTATGTCCGTCGGTTTCTCGTTCGACGACGAGCACTGCGCTTACAACTTGATGAGTTGCCGCTATATATAGCAGCATTGGTTCGCCAACGTTTGGCGTGACTAGGATTGGGTTGGTGGCCAGGATGGCCTTTATTTCTTCCAATCCAGTTGTGGCCGCGTCCGTCCACACGAAGTGTTCGGTGCACCGAAGAAGGTGATTAAGGGGTAATGCTTTTTCTCCTAATCGGGAGATAAAGCGACTTAAGGCCGCCATGCATCCTGTTAATTTCTGGATTTGCTTGAGGTCAGTTGGGATGGCCAACTGTGACAGGGCTCGGATTTTGGCCGGATTTGCCTCAATTCCTCTACTGGAGACGATGAAGCCCAGCAGCTTTCCGGCGGGCACACCGAAAACACATTTTTCCGGATTCAGCTTGATGTCATATGTTCGGAGATTGTCGAACGTGAGCCTCAAGTCGTCTATTAGGGATTCGACGTGTCTAGTTTTAACGACCACATTGTCTATGTATGCCTGCACTATTTTGCCGATCTGTTTTTCCAGGCATGTCTGGATCATGTGTTGATACGTTGCACCGGCGTTCTTAAGCCCGAAAGGCATAGTGTGAAAACAGAAGGGGTCGTATGGTGTGATAAGTGCCGTTGCGGCTTGGTTGGACTCCGCCATCTTGATCTGATGGTATCCGGAGTATGCGTCGAGGAAACACAATGAGTCGTGTCCTAAAGTAGCGTCATAATTTGATCGACGCGGGGCAGGGGGAAGGGATCCTTGGGACAAGCCTTGTTCAGGTCTTTGAAATCCACACATAGGCGCCATGATTTATCCTTCTTTGGTACCATTACCAGGTTTGCTAGACAGTCTAGATGTTTTATTTCTCTGATGAATCCGGCCTCCAGTAACTTGTCTAGATCCTCTCCCATGGCTTGTCTTTTAGGTTCAGAGAAACACCGAAGAGTTTACTTGACCGGCTTAAATCCCTTCAGAATGTTAAGGCTATGCTCAGCCAGCCTGTGTGGGATTCCTGGTATGTTTGAGGGCTGCCAGGCAAATATGTCCCAATCGCGCAGTAACTCTCGTAGTGCAGCGTCTACAGCGGGGTTTAACTGTGCCCCGATGGAGGCTGTTTTTGTATAGTCCATTGGGTGGACTTGGAATTTGATTATTTCATCCGCTGGTTTAAAAGAGGTGGACTTGGATCTCTTGTCGAGTATCATGTCGTCCCTGTCCACTGTGGAGCGCATCATAGTTAATTCCTTGGTCGCGAGGGCTTTGGATAACGCCTCAAGGGCTAGTGCGGCTGTTTTGTTTTCAACGCGGAGTGCTATGTCCGGGTCACTAGCTAGAGTGATGATTCCATTGGGCCCGGGCATTTTGTGCTTCATGTACCCGTAATGGGGTATGGCTTGGAAGATCGTGAATGCCTCTCACCCTAGAAGGGCGTGGTATCCGCTACTGAACAGGGCCACTTGGAATGTGATTTCTTCGGACCTGTAATTCTCCGGCGTGCCGAATACCACATCTAGTGTGATTTTCCCAGCGCATCGTGCCTCCCGACTAGGCATGATTACTCTGAAGGTCGTGCTGCTTTGCTCAATGTGGTTCCTATCTATTTCCATTTTTTGAAGAGTCTCCTCGTAAATGAGGTTTAATCCGCTGCCGCCGTCCATGAGTACTTTGGTAAGTCGAAAGCCATCCACAATTGGATTGAGGACCAAGGCGGCTGGTACTCATGTTGTTCGGAATTTGGGTTCGTCACTGGCACTAAAGGTGATAGCCGTGTCGCTCCATGGATTTATTGCTGCCATGTGGCAGACATTGGCGAGGCCGTGGAGTGCTCGCTTATGCCTATTATTTGAGGCGAAGGTCTCGAAGACTGTCAATACTGTATTGTTATCCACTGGATGGTGCTCTGCGATGTTTTGAATGAGGAGATCCTCACCGCTCGTGGCCACCTGCCGGAGTAACCGACATGCTCTAAGGCGGTGTGTTCGTATGGTATCCGCTGTACTATGAATTTTGTAGGGCCTGTTGAGCCATCCCTCCAATACGGTTCCACGCCCTGTCGTGGGCTTTTGCTTCTTTGTGATTGAGTCGGGCGACTTACAAGAATGCGCCCTTTTAATTCGGACTGGGTGTTTAGACAGGGCCGGATTATCCTAGAATTTTGTTTGGGTTTTCCAGGCGCTTTCCATCGCACATTACTTCTGTACAATGGCTGCCAAGTATACGAAGTGTGTTATATCATGGCGACTTATGGCGTTGGGGATTTCCTTGTCCGTGCAATTATTGCAAAAGAATGAAATTGCGTCTTCCTCGCGACAGTCCTTGACCTTGTTCATTACAAGCAGGAATCTGGCCCAATAGTGATGTACTGTTTCCTGGGGCTCTTGCCTAATGTGGGAAAGATCGTTTGTATCCGGGTGGGTGGGTGCATTTAAGTCCAAACCATGACCCGATCTGGGACCCGGGGGCAGAGGAATTTCCGATCTTGGAAGTTCGGGCTCCGGGATGTTGCCCAACAGGTCCGGCCCGCTGCCCGATTCTAGGTTCAGGGTTTGGGCGATGTCCTCCCGTAGACGGGTATCCTGCTCAGAGTGCTCGGGAATCCGGACATAGTTTTCCCTCAAGATGGAGGAAGAATTGTCGTATTGCTCTTCCACCACCGCTATCTGATGGGTGACCGGCGGAGAGTTAATCTTCCTTTGGTCAGGTTTAAGCCCAATCCAATCATAGTTCGTAGCGACTCCCAAAGCATCGATGCGATCTAAGAGCTGGTTCAAGGAGGAGAGCTCCATTGGATTCATCAGCTCAGTAAACTCCGAGCCGATGTGAAGGTTGTTTTCAATAACCCGAGAAGTCACCGTCGGCGTGGCGGTCGAATAGGCGGTCATGAGGAAGCCGCCTAGTCGTGACGGCACAGTGGAACTCTCAATGAAAGCACCAATGTCGGTGTCAAAACCGGCGGATCTCGGGTAGGGGGTCCCGAACTGTGTGTCTAAGGCGGATGGTAACAGGAGGTGGGGGACACGATGTTTACCCAGGTTCGGGCCCTCTTGATGGAGGTAATACCCTACTTCCTGCTTGATTGATCTTGATGATATGAGTATTACAAGAGTTGATCTACCACGAAATCGTAGAGGCTAAACCCTAGAAGCTAGCCTATGGTATGATTGTTGTTGTCCTACGGACTAATCCCTCAGGTTTATATAGACATCGGAGGGGGCTAGGGTTACACATAGTCGGTTACAATGGGAGGAGATCTACATATCCGTATTGCCGAGCTTGCCTTCCATGCCAAGGAGAGTCCCATCCGGACACGGGACGAAGTTTTCAATCTTGTATCTTTATAGACCAACAGTCCGGCCAAAGGATATAGTCCGGTTGTCCGGATACCCCCTAATCCAGGACTCCCTCAGCGAGCTTTGCTATTATAGTTGGATCTGATGTTGCTTCTCCCCCTCTACTCTCTTGTAATGGATTGAGTTTGCCCTTTGAGGTAATCTTATTGCATTGAGTCTTTAATGACTTGAGAACACTTGATGTATGTCTTGCTGTGTGTATCTGTGGTGACACTGGGATATCACGTGATTCACTTGATGTATGTCTTGGATATCAACTTGTGGGTTCCGCCCATGAACCTATGCATAGGGGTTGGCACACGTTTTCGTCTTGATTCTCCGGTAGAAACTTTGGGGAACTCTTTGAAGTACTTTGTGTTGGATTGAATAGATGAATCCGAGATTGTGTGATGCATATCATATAATCATACCCACGGATACTTGAGGTGACATTGGAGTATTTAGGTGACATTAGGGTTTTGGTTGATTTGTGTCTTAAGGTGTTATTCTAGTATGAACTCTAGGGCTGTTTGTGACACTTATATAAATAGCCCAATGGATTGATTGGAAAGAATAACTTTGAGGTGGTTTCGTACCCTACCATAATCTCTTCGTTTGTTCTCCGCTATTAGTGTCTTTGGAGTGACTCTTTGTTGCATGTTGAGGGATAGTTATATGATCCAATTATGTTATTATTGTTGGGAGAACTTTCACTAGTGAAAGTATGAACCCTAGGCCTTGTTTCCTATCATTGCAATACCGTTCACACTCACTTTTACCGCTCGCTACCTTGCTGTTTTTACATTTTCAGTTTACAAAAACCTATATCTACCATCCATATTGCACTTGTATCATCATCTCTTCGCCGAACTAGTGCACCTATACAATTTACCATTGTATTGGGTGTGTTGGGGACACAAGAGACTCTTTGTTATTTGGTTGCAGGGTTGCTTGCGAGAGACCATCTTCATCCTACACCTCCCACTGATTGATAAACCTTAGGTCATCCACTTGAGAAAACTTTGCTACTGTCCTACAAACCTCTGCACTTGGAGGCCCAACAATGTCTACAAGAAGAAGGTTGTGTAGTAGACATCACTTCTCAGGAAGAATTTGTTCCTCCATGTTTGAAATGCATTAAACATGAATCTGCTAATTCTTCACCTAAATGTTCAAATGCTTCTAATGTTACAAATTCTTCACATGCCTCTGCTATCACTATTTCCTCATCTGAGGACATTGCTAGTATCACTGACGATGCAGGGCTGAAGGAATTGTACATAACAGTCATGTACAAAAGCCTCAAAGGGCATCAAACTCTTTGTGATGTGCTTAAAAAGCAGATCCTCAACAGGAACCCGAGGAAAGAGGGTATTGCCTTTGAGAGGAAACTCAATGCTGATGGTACATATTGGAAGCCTGAGCAGTACCCCAAAACCTCATGGGTTGCTGCAAAGGGACCTCCAGTTGATCCATCTAATCTATCTGGCTTTACATGTGAATCTCCTCATTCTTCTGATGAGTCGTTCGACTCCAACTATAAACTGTTCAAAAATCAGAATGGTGAAGTATTTGCTAGATATGTTGGTACTTACTGCGGGAGCGGTTCCCCTATGAAGAAAATCTGGGTTCCCAAAAGGTGCCTTGAAAGTCTTCAGGTGAATGTCCTCATGACACCACCCGTGAAGAATAGGAACCCCAGATCAAATTCTTCATATGGACCAAATTCTTCAAGTGGATCCATGTCCTCGTACGAACCAAATTCCTCACATGGATCAAATTCCTCAAAAGGATCAAAGTCCTCATATGAATATCATCATGCTAACAACTCTGTTTCGCAGGGAAGAGCTAAGGGCTATGAATATGAGCATTATTCTTCTAACCCTTATGTTCATAAGTCCTCGAAGAATATCTCTACTTATTCATATGCTTACCCTAACACCTCTTATGTGAAACGAAATAGGCTGGCTTCTATGCCACATTTATCGTACGGACCTCGCAGAGTGATGAACTCTTTGCCACCCCTTCAGATGTGGGTGGTGAATAAAAAGAACTAATCTCTTCTGCAGGGTTAGGTCTTCAGACGTGCGTGAACGTCTGAAGAATTCGCTGGAGACCTGAAAAATTGCCTGATAGGACGTAGGCTAATCATGAAGAAATGAACTTTCATTTCTCACGTCCTCATACTGTTTTATCTGTTGCATTGCTTGATGAAATTGATCTGATGAATTGTGATCATGGAAGCTGACAATTCCAAAGTCTTCGAAGGCTTTAGGAGAGGAGACTTGTATATTGTTGATTTCTCTACAGGACCACAACCAGCCATGTGCCTGCATGCAAAAGCTTCAGAAGGGTGGCTATGGCATCGACGACTTGGTCATGCAGGCATGAGGAATTTGCACACTCTTGTGAAGAAGAAGCATGTCACTGGCATTGAGAATGTCAAATTCCTCAAGGATCACTTATGCGGAGCCTGTGAAGCTGGGAAGATGACCAAGGCTAAGCATCCAGTGAAGACTATCATGACCACTACTCGACCATTCGAATTGCTTCATATGGATCTCTTCGGTCCTAACCATTATTCTGCAGTGTCGAATGATGCATCTCAATATGGCTTTGTTATTGTTGATGATTACTCTCGTTACACATGGGTACACATTGTTACTTACAAACATGAAGTGCAGGAAGTCTTCAAACGATTTTCCTCGAGGGCTTCAACCAACTTTGGTGTGAAGATCAAGCACATCAGAAGTGACAATGGAACTGAGTTCAAGAATTCTGGTCTCCATGACTATCTTGATGAACTTGGTATTACTCATGAGTTATCTGCTCCTTATACTCCTCAGCAGAATGGCGTCGTGGAGCGCAAGAACAGGACTCTTGCTGAGATGGCCTGCACTATGCTTGATGAATACAAAACGTCTCGTTGTTTCTGGATTGATGCAATTGATACTGCGTGCCACATCATCAACAGAGTATATCTTCACAAATTCTTCAAGAAGACTGCCTATGAACTCCTCACTAACAAGAAACCCAATGTGAGTTATTTCAAAGTCTTCTGTGCTAAATGCTGGATTAGAGATCCTCATCACAACTCTAAATTTGCACCGAAAGCACATGAAGGTTTCATGCTTGGTCACGGAAAGGACTCTCACACCTATAGAGTCTTCAACAACGTTCTTCACAAGGTTGTTGAAACTGTAGATGTGCGGTTCGATGAAACTAATGGCTCGCAAAGAGACCACTTACCTTCTGTGATAGATGAACCAACACCTGAGGAATCAATCAAGTTCAAGGCTACTAAGGATGTCATTCCCACCGAAGAATCTGCTGAGGAATTCATTTGAGAATGTGAAGAACGTCGAGCTGAGGCACCTGAAGAAAATGGTGCTGAAGAAAATACTGATCAAATTCCTCGACGACAACCAGCTCATCCTCGCGTTGCAAAAGAAGTGCAAGTTGAAAAGATCATTGATGACATTGAAGCACCAGGTCCTCTCACACGCTCAAGAGCTTCACATTTATATAACTTTTGCGGGCACTATGATTTTGCCTCTATTACAGAGCCCACTAAGGTAGATGAAGCATTTCTGGAGCCTAGGTGGATTCAGGCCATGCAAGAAGAACTACATCAGTTCGAGCTCAACAATGTCTGGCAACTGGTCAAACGTCTAGATCCTCGCAAGCACAATATCATTGGCACAAAGTGGATCTACCGGAACAAGCAAGATGAAAATGGCCTTGTGGTGAGGAATAAGGCACGGCTTGTAGATCAAGGCTACACACAGGTTGAAGGAATTGATTTCGATGAAACTTTTGCACCTATTTCTAGACTTGAGGCTATTCGCATATTACTTGCTTATGCTAACCATCATGATATCACTTTATATCAAATGGATGTGAAAAGTGCATTCCTCAATGGTAAGCTTGAGGAAAAAGTATATGTTACTCAACCCCTAGGTTTTGAAGATCCAAAGAATCCTAACAAAGTCTTCAGACTCAATAAGGCCCTCTATGGCCTCAAGCAGGACCCTCGGGCGTGTTATGATACTTTGAAGGAATTCCTCATGAAGAAAGGCTTCAAACCCGGTTCACTCGACCCTACTCTTTTCACTAAATCTTATGATGGTGAACCGTTTGTGTGTCAAATATATGTTGATGATATTATCTTTGGTTGTACTGACCAATGTTATAGTGATGAATTTTCCTATATGATGAGCGAAGAATATCAAATGTCTATGATGGGAGAGTTGAAATTCTTCTTAGGTCTCCAAATTCGTCAACAATGCAATGGCATATTCATATCTCAGGAGAATTACCTCAAGGATGTACTGAGGAAATTCGGCATTCAAGACTGCAAAGGCGTCAAAATCCCTATGCCCACAAATGGCCATCTATGCACTGATGAAAATGGTATTGCCTTCGATCATAAGGTATACAGCTCCATGATTGGTTCTTTATTGTACTTATGTGCATCTAGGCCAGATATAATGCTTAGTGTTTGCATGTGTGCCAGATTTCAAGCTACACCAAAGGAATCACACCATAAGGCTATGAAGCATATTCTTCGATATCTAGCTCACACACCAACACTTGGATTATGGTACCTGTCGGTGTCAAAACCGGCGGATCTCGGGTAGGGGGTCCCGAACTGTGCATCTAGGCGGATGGTAACAGGAGACAAGGGACACAATGTTTTTACCCAGGTTTGGGCCCTCTTGATGGAGGTAAAACCCTACTCCTGCTTGATTAATATTGATGATATGGGTAGTACAAGAGTGGATCTACCATGAGATCAGAGGGGCTAAACCCTAGATGCTAGCCTATCGTATGATTGTTGTTCGTCCTATAGACTAAACCTCTCTGGTTTATATAGACACCGGAGAGAGCTAGGGTTACACAGAGTCGGTTACAATGGGAGGAGATCTACATATCCGTATCGCCAAGCTTGCCTTCCACGCCAAGGAAAGTCCCATTCGGACACGGGATGAAGTCTTCAATCTTGTATCTTCATGGTCCAAAAGCCCGTCCAAAGGTTATAGTCCGGTTACCCAGACACCCCCTAATCCAGGACTCACTCAGTAGCCCCTGAACCAGGCTTCATTGACGATGAGTCCGGCACGCAGATTGTCTTCGGCATTGCAAGGCGGGTTCCTCCTCCGAATACTTCATAGAAGATTTTGAACACAAGGACAGTGTCCGGCTCTACAAAATAAGTTCCACATACTACCTAGAGAGAATAATATTTACACAAATCTAATCTGCTGACTTATCCTGCAGCGTGACATCACACCACAACCAAGCCTTTATTCGAATCGTTTTACTATCCCACCTCAGCGTGTTTAGCGAGGCGGTTTCCTTGGCACGTCTTGTCGAAGCAGAGATTGTGTCCCCTTATTCCGAGATTCTCATCAATACGGGCGTGGGTAACCCAACCGTGCCATTGATTACGGCGCTTGGGAGATAAGCGAGTTTTACAAGGCTGGTGGGGACGCATAGTTTCGTCCGCCCATATAAGGGGATAAGGATCCACCTTTTCATCCACGCCTTCTTCCTCCTTTGCTCGTCCATTTTCGCACACCCGAGCTCCAGCGCCCAAGTACGCATTCCCCACCTCAACCTTCTCCAACCATGTCTGGAGCGGGAGGCAAGTGGATGGTCTCCTCCGTCACGGAGGGACACATCAAGAAGCTGAGGAGAGCCGGATACTTGTCTGACGACATCGCGCACCGGCTCCCAGACAAGGGGCAGCTCATCCCCACCCCCAGGCCCCATGAGAGGGTGATGTTCCTCACCCATTTCCTCCGCGGACTAGGCTTCCCTCTCCACCCATCCGTCCAGGGACTCATGTTCTACTACGTCCTGGACTTCCACGATCTGGCCCCAAACTTCATCCTCAACATCTCGGCGTTCATCTTCGTGTGCGAGGCCTTCCTCTGCATCCAGCCCCACTTCGGCCTATGGCTGAAGACCTTCAATGTCAAGCCGAAGGTAGTGGGCGGCCGCTAGGCGGAGTGTGGAGGCGCCATGGTGGGCAAGATGCCCAACGTCCTATGGCTCGAGGGCTCCTTCGTGGAGACCATAAAGGGGTGGCAATTGGGGTGGTTCCATATCACCGAGCCGCGCGACCCTGCATTGGTCACAGCCCCCCAGTTCCGATCTAGAATCCCTACGCGGCTCACCTCCTGGAAAGAGAAGGGCCTGCCATGGGGTAAAAAAGGAGAGCCGACCGGACTCCAAACATGCGTCCAAAACCTAGTGAACAAGAAGCTCAAACTTGTCAATGTAGTCCAGGTCATGCTCATCCGCCGGATCCTCCCGTGCCAACAACGGGCTTTCAGCTTGTGGGAGTTCAATCCGGCCTAGCACGGAACTCTGAGCAGGCTCTTCGACACAACGTATGAAGATGCCTGGATGGTGCTATTCAAGGGCGCCGATGCTCCCGCATCCGCCACCGAGGATCGCAGATTCAGCGCGCAGCGTCAAGCCAGCGCGGTAAGCTGTTTTTACCTCTTACAGGATATTTGTCTTTCATAGTTTGACTCTATACGGGATCTAAGTCACCATGCCTTTGACAGGACTGGAAGAGGACGACCGAACAGGTCAACTGTCCGGCTCCTTTGCCTGAAGATCCAGTGGACGCCCGCTTGGCAGAGCTGCTGGCTCTGGCACCTTACGTGGTGCCAGTGAAGAAGGCCAAGAAGAAGGCCACGGGAACCCGGAAGAGGTCCCGGCGCCCGGTGGAGTCAGACTCATCGTCCGATGACTCCAAGGCGGACTCCTCCCCCGAAGACGAGGAGGAGGAAAGAGAGGTTTCTTCCCCAGCAGGGGGAGAGAAGAAAAGGAAGGCCGCCCCAGCTGGGGAGGTCGGAGGGTCCAAGAAAGGGAGGACCCTTCCTACTGACTACTCCATCAACGCCGACGACGGCGAAGAGGAGTGGTCGCTCAGGGGCAAACCCCTGGAAAAATCGTAAGTATCCGGATACCAGAATGACTCATGGCGTTCCTTTATTGCACAGTATCTTCTGACGCCGAACATAATTATGCAGTCCGCCCAAGGCCCGGCTCGACGCGTCGTCAAGCGACTCCCTGGATTCATCGGACGTGAATAATTTTTCACTTCCGACCGCTACCTCCCCTCGCCCTACGGACGATGCCAAGGTGTTGTCCCAAAAGGTTCCAAGCCAGGAGGAGGTGGTCCTGGAGGCGCCGCAAGGCGACCTCCCGGACTCCAGCCGCAAAGGGGACAAAACCCCCAAGGGCTCCAAGTCCGACCCCGGGCCGGACATCGCACCGGAACCTTCAATGGTTACGGAGTCCGACATGCGGCCCCCTAGTAAGAAGGGCAAGACTGCGACGCTGGTGACCTCCGTCCAACCGGAGGCACTGGACAATTTGCTGGAGGTGCTTAATGGCGCCTCCATCGATGAGGAGCACCGTACTGTAATGAGTATGGTGATCCAGAAGGTTCAGTCCGCCAAGAGTGGACTGACTGAAGCCTCTGCCAGCCTCTAACAGGCTTTGAGGTATGTAAAATATATATGAAATATTACCGCATAGACAGTAGCCCCTGATGCTCTGTTTGGCGTTCGGAAAGAAAAGCCGAATTGAGGATCTAAAAATATCTGCAGGAGTCTAACATTAGCATGTCAATATGGGTATGCAGGCTGTGCTCCTGTCCTCTGCCGCATTAAGGCGGAGGTGGATGCGTTGAAGCAGAGCCTCGAGCGGTCCGAGAACGAGCTCGGCCTTGCCAAGAAGCAGCTCGAGGAGAAGGAAGGTAGGTAATACCTTATGCGAATATATAGAAAAGATGTGGTTGCAAAAAATGAGAGGATCAACGTGACTATTACAGGGGCCACAACCGAGGTGGCGACCCTGAAGAAAGCGCTGTCCGAGGCCGAAGACAAAGCAACCGCGGAGCGCACAGGGCGAGGAAAGCAGGAGGCGCGGGTGGAGGAGGTGCAGAAAGAGCTCCAGGCTCTCGTGAAAAAACACGAGAGTTTGGAGCTTGACTCAAAGACGCGAGAGTCCGAGCCGCGGCAGCCCTCGATAGCGCCAAGTATGCTAGAGCCGAAGCCCAAAAAGACCTCCAGGAATTTGAGGCGATGAAGAAGATAGCGGCGGGTAAGGCATTCTTTATGCAAAGCAAGCACGTGAAAGTGAATTACTTGTTACTTACCCGAGTCCGGAGCTCTCCTGGAGCATTCGCAGATTTGCCCCGCAACATGTCAGATGCCGCTGCCTTCTATTGAGCCGAAGAGGGGAGCTCGACGGAGAAGGTGTTCTGGTCTCAGTATGCTGAGACCAGACACCCGGTGCCCTTGAGCGACCAGCTGAAGCAGCTGGTCGAGCTCCATAAGGTGGCCGAACAAGCCATGAGGGTCTCATAGTCCGGCTGTGGCCTGGGGAGGCCATGCCTGGGAGCTACTTCGGGCTGGTGAGGCGGCTGGTGGATGCCTGTCCACGGCTTGAAGTCATCAAGCGCTCCGTATGCATCGAGGGTGCCCATAGGGGCCTTGCCCGTGCTAAAGTGCACTGGGGCAAGATGGATGCTGAGAAGCTTGTGAAGGACGGGCCACCGTAGGGCAAGGAGCATCACAAGCCCGAGATGTATTATGAGGGCGTCCTGAAGGGTGCCTGCCTGATGGTGGATGAATGTTCCATGGATGTAATTTTTGAGTAAACTCGCTTGTGTTATCCTGTGCGCTGAAAACTTGTTCATATGCGCTATGCAACGCTTGTTTTAATTTAAAATATTACCTTCTATGCGCCCGTTTATAAAATCTGAGAGATGGCGAGTCATAGGCTTCTGCCCCCATGCGACGAGCACTGGGGTGTTCGGGATACACTTGAGCACTCTTTTTCCCATTCTTGGGTCCTTCGAGGGAGGTGCTCAGCACAACGAACAAGGCAATCGGACTATAATGCTTGAACACTCTCACTTAGCCATAGAATTCTATAATTTTAAATTTCAGCGAAGCCCCTATTATTCAGAAGACCGAGTTCGGGGCTCTATCCACGCCTAGGCCGGACAAAGCCGACTCCTCGCTCTAAGCGGCATAAGTCCTTAGGTACTCGAAACCTCTCGAACAGCAACCAGCTCTCGCCTCATCATGACAGTCAGTTTTAGCTTTCTCTACTGAGGTGCTTAGCCCAGCTCAACCGGGGCACAATCACAGTAGTTCTCCTAGCGCTACCTTAGCCGATATAGCGGAACGTAAGGTACCAAAACATGGGAGCCGGGCAAACCCAACTGTTGACCAAAGACATGATTCGGAGCTGATGCATATAATGCTATAAGTTCAGAGTGCCGCACTTGTGAAAGTGTTCGGACTTCTCATGCCATATTATGGGGTGCTTGAGCCCCTGGCATATTGGCCGTACCAAAGTGTACGGGTGCATAATGTCATAACTGAACATGTACATATATAAAAAGGAATGAATAGAGAATGCAATAATAAGCTGAAGCTAAGCATTGTTTATTTTAAACGGCTGCTGCAAAAGCAGAACGATACAAATAGTGCGGTAAGCATTTGATGGGACTATTTAACATGTTCCCTCCAGGGGCAGGCTGCGGAATGGTATGTGAAACAGGTATACTGCTCATTATAGAGACCACCTGGGAGTTCCACAGTGCGGCGTAGCTTTCTGCTTCCCTGGTTGTTGTATTGTTTGTGCGGCAATTGTACTGCCGACCCGGTCCTCCGGAGAGTGGAGTCCTGAAAGTAAGAAAAAATGACAAAAACCGGCAGCCCCTGGTGTGGTTAAGCCACGTTTCGGGTGTGCCATGATGGTGCCCCTCCCCCTGTGCCCATGGTATTTTCAAAGCGTAATTATGTACGCGTAGCACTGATTTCGCTGTTTCGCGAGGGTTGGTGTTGGGGCCGCACTGCTATGCTTGCTCGGAACGTGCCAGGTGGTCTTGTTGTAGGTTACTCCGGGCGCGCTTGACGGTGTACGGACGTTTAATAGCCGGACTGGAGAATTGCCTTGAGAGGCTGCATTGTACTTCCGCTATGAGGGCCGCCGTATGCTCCTCCATTCGGAGAGAGCGTTTGATGTTTCCATTGACCGTAATGACTCCTCGAGGGCCTGGCATCTTGAGGTTGAGCTATGCGTAGTGCGGCACCACATTGAACTTGGCAAATGCGGTTCGCCCGAGCAGTGCGTGATAGCCACTATGGAATGGGACTATGTCGAAGATTAACTCCTCTCTTCGGAAATTATCCGGGGATCCGAAGACCACTTCAAGTGTAACTGAGCCTTATAGTTGGCCTCTACACCTGGTATGACACCCTTGAAGTTTGTTTTTGTGGGATTAATCCTTGAGGGATCTATGCCCATTTTCGCATTATGTCCTGGTAAAGCAGGTTCAGGCTACTCCCGCCGTCCATAAGGACTCGAGTGAGGTGAAATCCGTCAATTATTGGGTCTAGAACCAATGCGGCGAATCCACAATGGCGGATGCTAGTGGGGTGGTCCCTTCGATCAAAAGTGATCGGGCAGGAGGACCATGGGTTGAACTTTGGGGCGACTGGCTCCAACGCGTATACGTCCCTTAGCGCACGCTTCTGCTCCCTCTAGGGGATGTGGGTTGCGTATATCATGTTCACCGTCCGCACTTGTGGGGGGAAGCCATTCTGTCCATTATTATTCGGCGGCCGGGGCTCCTCATCATCGTCGCTATGTAGCCCCTTGTCTCTGTTTTCGGCATTTAACTTGCCAGCCTGCTTGAACACCCAGCAATCCATCAATTATTGGGTCTAGAACCAATGCGGCGAATCCGCAATGGCGGATGCTAGTGGGGTGGTCCATTCGATCAAAAGTGATCGGGCAGGAGGACCATGGGTTGAAACTTTGGGGCGACTGGCTCCAACGCGTATACGTCCCTTAGCGCACGCTTCCGCTCCCTCTTGGGGATGTGGGTTGCGTATATCATGTTCATCGTCTGCAGTTGTGGGGGGAAGCCATTCTGTCCATTATTATTCGGTAGCCGGGGCTCCTCATCATCGTCGCTATGTAGCCCCTTGTCTCTGTTTTCGGCATTTAACTTGCCAGCCTGCTTGAACACCCAACAACCCCTGTTGGTGTGATTGGCTAGTTTTTCGGTGGTGCCATGTATCTGGCACGAGCGATCGAGTATACGGACAAAACTGGACGGGCCCGGAGTGTTTCTTTTGAATGGCTTTTTCCGCTGACTAGGTTTAGAGCCTCTGAATCCAGCATTAACTGCCGTATCTTCAGCATTGTCGCTGTTAATGCGGCACTTATGCTTGTTGCGACGCGACCTGCCGTTGTTGTCCTTGGTATCCGAATTACCAGGGCTCTTGGTCATGTTATTGCTACGAGCCAGCCAGCTATCTTCTCCCGTGCAAAGGCAGGTCATGAGTGTCGTGAGGGCTGCCATAGATTTCGGCTTTTCCTGTCCTAGGTGCCGGGGAAGCCACTCGTCACGGATGTTATGCTTGAAGGCTGCTAAGGCCTCTGCATCCGGACAGTCGACGATTTGATTTCTCTTGGTTAGGAACCGTGTCCAGAATTGTCTGGCAGATTCTTCTGGCTGCTGAATTATGTGGCTCAGGTCATCAGCGTCTGGTGGTCGCACATAGGTGCCCCGGAAGTTGTCGAGGAATGCGGCTTCCAGGTCCTCCCAACAACCAATTGATTCTGCTGGCAAGCTGTTAAGCCAATGCCGAGCTGGTCCTTTAAGCTTGAGTGGGAGGTATTTGATGGCATGTAGATCATCGTCACGGGCCATGTGGATATGAAGGAGATAGTCCTCGATCCATATCACGGGATCTATTGTGCCATCGTATGATTCAATGTTTACGGGTTTGAATCCCTCTGGGATTTGATGATCCATTACTTCATCTATGAAGCATAGTGGGTGTGCGGCACCTCTGTGCTGGGCTATACCACGACGTAGCTCAAATGAGCTTTATCTGCTATGTTCGGCCCGGCCGGATTTACTGTATCCGACGTGACGGTTATCGTCTTGTGTCGTGGGGCGCCCACGCAATCCATAGATCGATCTTGTTTGCCTTGCCTTGTCCTCCAACATATCTCGCAGGTCTAGCGCATTTCCCCGTGCCTTGGTATTTTTTGAGCGACGCCGGGGTGCGGCTTGAGTGGAGGGCCGAGAGGCCTCTCTGTCATGGCCGCGAGGTGGCCGGTCAGCCGCATCATGCGCTGGTGATGTAGGTTTAAGTGCTTCCTCCTCTAATCGGGGTAGCAACCTGCGCTTTTGGTAGCTCTTGGAGGGGCGTTCGAGTTCGTATTCCTCGGCCACAAGGACTTCAGTCCATCTGTCGGCTAGCAAATCTTGATCAGCTCTAAGCTATTGCTATTTTTTCTTAAGGCTACTCGCTGTGGCCATAAGCCTGCGCTTAAAGCGTTCTTGTTCGACGGGATCCTCAGGCACGACAAATTCGTGATCGCCGAGGCTTGCCTCGTCTTTGGAGGGAGGCATGTAATTACCATCCTCTTCCTCTCTGTTTGCCGCTCTCTCAGGGGGGCTGGTTCTCCATCCTCCTGTGCTGAATCTTGCTGGAGGGAGTTGTCTTCGGCACTATCCGGGGTGTTATTATCTCCGGTGCCGGTATCACCGTTTTTGCTTTGGCGGGACTTAGAGCGGCGCCGCTGACGCTGGCGCTTAGGTTGCTTCTTGGAGGGGTCATCCCCCGCTGTTCCGTCGCCATTTCCTTCTTTGGGTGTATCCACCTTATATATGTCGTATGACGAGGTGGCTTTCTAGTGCCCTATAGGCGCTGGTTCCTGTTTGTCTCCTACATCGTCGTCCATACCGTCGATGTCGTCGAAGTCGAAGTCTAGCATGTCGGTTAAATCATCGACAGTGGCGACGAAGTAGGTGGTGGGTGGGCATCGAATTTCTTCATCGTCCGCATCCCAATCCTGCCGGTCATAATCCGGCCAGGACTCTCCTGTCAAAGAGATAGACCTTAGTGAACTCAGAATGTCGCCGAAGGGCGAGTGCTGAAAGATATCCGCGGCGGTGAATTCCATGATCGGCGCCCAATCGGATTCGATTGGCAGGGACGCGGAGGGCTCGGAGTCTGGAGAAGAGTCTGGCACCTTGGAGTCACGGGCTTCACAGAGGATAAGGCTGGTGTTCAGCTCGATCGCCGTAGAGATCGCGGCCCCTGAGGCGGGGTCTAGCCACCCGTCCTCGATACGGATACGGGTGTGGCCTCCAGGGCACTGTCCGGCGGCAGAGCTAAATCATGCCCAACGTGACAATGCGGCGCGCTCGGCTGTGGCTCGAATCCGTCGAAGATCAAGTCTCCGTGGATGTCAGTAGTGTAGTTCAAACCTCCAAATCTGACCTGATGGCCAGGGGTGTAGCTTTCAATCTGCTCCAGATGGCCAAGCGAATTGGCCTGCAGTTCAAAGCCGCCGAATACGAAGATCTGTTCAGGGAGAAAAGTCTCACCCTGGACCGCATCGCTGTTGATGATCGGAGGAGCCATCGGGCCCAAAGATGATGACACAGAGGAACTCTCAATGAAAGCACCAATGTCGGTGTCAAAACCGGCGGATCTCGGGTAGGGGGTCCCGAACTGTGTGTCTAGGCGGATGGTAACAGGAGACAAGGGACACAATGTTTTTACCCAGGTTCGGGCCCTCTCGATGGAGGTAAAACCCTACTCCTGCTTGATTAATATTAATGATATTGGTAGTACAAGAGTGGATCTACCACGAGATCAGAGAGGCTAAACCCTAGAAGCTAGCCTATGGTATGATTGTTGTTCGACCTATAGACTAAACCTCTTCAGTTTATATAGACACTTGAGAGAGTTAGGGTTACACAGAGTCAGTTACAATGGGAGGAAATCTACATATCCGTATCGCCAAGCTTGACTTCCATGCCAAGGAAAGTCCCATCCGGACACGGGAGGAAGTCTTCAATCTTGTATCTTCATGGTCCAAGAGTCCGGCCAAAGGTTATAGTCCGGCTACCCGGACACCCCCTAATCCAGGACTCCCTCAGTACTCCAAGGGCTCGGCTTTTGATCTCATTGGATATTCTGACTCTGACTATACTGGTGATCGTGTGGACCGCAAGTCAACATCTGGTACATGTCATTTCTTCGGACGATCTTTGGTTTGTTCGTCCTCGAAGAAACAGAACTGCGTATCACTGTCTACTGCTGAAACTGAGTACATTGCTGCTGGTTCTTGCTGTGCTCAATTGTTGTGGATGAAGCAAACTTTCAAGGACTATGGCGTGAACTGAAGAATGTGCCTCTCTTCTGTGACAATGAGAGTGCCATCAAGATTGCTCACAACCCAGCTCAGCACTCGAGGACAAAGCACATTCAGATTCGTCATCATTTTCTTCGCGATCATGTGTTGAAGGGCGACATTTCTATTGAGCATGTGAAGACTGAAGAACAGCTAACCGATATCTTCACAAAGCCCTTGGATGAGAAGAGATTTAGCAAGTTGCGGTGTGAGCTAAATGTCTTAGAATCTTCGAACGTTCTTTGAATAGGACACTCATCCTAACTCTTATGCAAAATTGATGACTTAGATGTGCAACACATGAAGAAAAGTTTTCCTTCAATCAATGAAGAATAACACTCTAAGTGTGACGAAATTAACGAAGAATTTGATTCTCAGAACTCTACGACAATTGTATGCGGTGTCTGGAATCATCGTTCTTATACAGTGGGTTACGACACCACAAAGGTTGAAAATCTTCAATTTGAGTTTTCCCCAGTTTTGAAATTCCTCATTTTTTCATGTTCTTCAACTTTGCATTGTCTTCACTGTTTCCGTCATTTTTTCTTCATTGGCTATATATATATATATATATATATATATATATATATATATATATATATGAGTTTATGTCCTCTACATCTTTCACTTATGGCTAAATCTTCAAGTTGTGTTCTCTGCTAAGTGAATGTGATCGGACCCTTCCCCCCTCTATGCTATACTCAACCTAAACTATTCACAAATTCTTCATGTGCATTCTATTTGAAACTCGTTCAAAATCTTCACTGTGTCCTTGTCAGCTAAAGAGTTTGCGAACAGAACATTAAAACTTATCTTATCCAAAACTTTCGTTTTGCCGCTCAAACTGTTCCGCATCCCATGAAATACTTATCTATTCACCCACGATCTTACACGATCTCCACTTCTCAGTACGTGGGTGACACATGTCAAGTGAATGAGAAGGGTCAGGGGCACGTTCGTCCTAATTCTTTGGGTGAACAGTTTTTCACCGTGGCTATAAATATCCCCCCTTCCCTTACTCACTTCCTTTACTTCATCATCGCCGGTGAGGAAGAGCTTCACTGCCTCGACCTCGTCGCCGTCATACTTGTTCCAGCCGCGGAAATCTTCACTCCGCCGCCGCCGTAGCTGTCTTCCTCCGCCAAGTTAGGGCGTGGAAGATCTACACTGACGAACTTCACGTCTCCACCTCACAGTTCGTCATGTTCTTCGTCCAGGGTAAATAAAAGTTACTTTTACTACCCTCTTTGATTCGGAGGATTTTTACAAAATCTTCAAAGGTGTTTTTTTCTTCAAATACTGACACACTGAACACCTCACATGTCATCTGTTCTTGATTCGTTTCTCTAAGCAACAATTTTTCTTCAAGATTCCTCAATTGTGTGGATCTTCGATCTATACAACTCTGGAACCTAAGACAAAGAATGCTTAGTGAAATTCTTCAAGACTCATCTGGTCAAATTCCTCAAACTTGCTATTTTTACAAAACCTTCTAAGAACGCATATGACCTCTCCAAATTCCTCGCAACTGTACTCTGTTCACAGGTACTCATGTCCGCTGCTAAATCACTAGGTTCTCATCAACTTAACTCATTTGCAGCATTCCTCGAAGAAAAGTTGCATACATCTTCAGAGAATTCAATTGTTCAAATTCCTCAACTGAAGAAAATGGCTGATGGAAAGAAGCCACAGAAAGGAGGGAAAAGGCCTGAGGTCAATACTGCTTTTGAAATCTCTGATGACATTTATGCAGACTATTGCACTCCTGATGAGGCCAAATTTGGATTAGAGGATAAAAATCAGCGCAAGGTGCGCATCCAGAGGATAGAGAGGAGATGGGAAAGAGAGTGGAGGGAGTAAAGGTATGTTACTCCCAAATACATGAAGAAATTCGCTCTAAATCCTCCATGCCCAAGACCTCCGTTGGCACCTGGCCAAGAAGCAGATCCCACTAGCCTCAAGCGCGGTGAGGATTATCCTGATGAATGGGCCAAGCGCCAGGCCAAGCTGGCTAGACAAGCCAGAGAAGTAGTGAGGAAATTCGACGTGGACTCTGCTGCTGCTGCTGCATCTGCTAAGGCCTATGCCATCAAGCGGAAGAAGGCCATGTCAAAGAAGCCTGCTCACAAGTCAAGCGCTTCTTCTTCAATGCCCTCACGGCCAGAATCCTTAAAGCCATCATGGCAAATTCCTCGCGCAGCTCCTGCTCCTCCAAAGTCCTCAGCTCCTCCGCCAAAGTCTTCAACCGCTCCGTCAAAATCCTCAGCACCTGTGCATCTCACCACATGCCAAAGGACCATAGGCATATCTATTGCCTCAGGAGCCTCTGCTAGTTCCTCTGCTGCTCCAAGTTCCTCAGTTGGCCCCTCTCTGCTGAAGAGAAAGTCTACTGCTGGACGAGGTCCTCGACCAAGTCCTCACAAGAAGCAGGTGGCCTTCGAAGTACCCTCTGATGACGATGAGGCTGATGATGAAGAACTTGTTGAAATCATCAGAGACAGACAAGCCAAGGCCACTAGTTCCAAAGGAGGCAATGTGCCACTGCTTTTAGATCTGAAATTGATCCTTGACTATATTGATCTCTGGCACAAGGACCCAAACACTCCTATGCTTGATTTCAAGCTGACTCCTCGACAAAGTCAAGTTCTGACTGCCTTCATCCAAGAAGAAAAATGGAAATTTGAGAAGGCCAGGCAGCTGAAGAAAGCTCAGTACAGGAAGGAGCGCTTCCTGAAAAAAACGTTTTCTCTATGACAACTGAAGAAATAGTGAAGATCCAAGCTGAAATCAAAGGCCTCAGTGATGACTTCAATGCTTACTATGTTGATTGGCAAGGAGCCAAAGTCAGGTTTGTGAAACTAATAGAGAAGTTCACTTCAAAGGTTGCAGCTCCATCACAACTAGAAATTCCTCAGGCTGCAACATTGATACGTCTCCAACGTATCTATAATTTTTGATTGCTCCATGCTATATTATCTACTGTTTTGGACTATATTGGGCTTTATTTTCCACTGTTATATTATTTTTGGGACTAACCTATTAACCGGAGGCCCAGCCCAGAATTGCTGTTTTTTGCCTATTTCAGTGTTTCGAAGAAACAGAATATCAAACGGAGTCCAAACAGAAAAATCCTTTTTGGACCGTGATTTTCTTCCCGAATATGACCCATGAGACTTGGACCCTACACCAAGGAACGCCGGAGGCGGTCACGATCGAACGGAGTCCAAACAGAAAAATCCTTTTTGGAACGTGATTTTCTTCCCGAATATGACACATGAGACTTGGACCCTACACCAAGGAACGCCGGAGGCGGTCACGAGGGTGGGGGGCGCGCCCACCCCCCTGGGGCACGCCCCCTGCCTTGTGGGCCCCTCGGAGCTCCACCGACGTACTTCTTCCTCCTACATATATCCACGTACCCCCAAACGAACAGAACAGGAGCCAAAAACCTAATTCCACCGCCACAACTTTCTGTATCCACGAGATCCCATCTTGGGGCCTGTTCTGGAGCTCCACCAGAGAGGGCCGTCATCATGGAGGGCTTCTACATCATCATAGCCTCTCTGATGAAGTGTGAGTAGTTTACCTCAGACCTTCGGGTCCATAGTTAGTAGCTAGATGGCTTCTTCTCTCTTTTTGGATCTCAATACAATGTTCTCCCCCTCTCTTGTGGAGATCTATTTGATGTAATCTTCTTCTTTTTGCGGTGTGTTTGTTGAGACCGATGAATTGTGGGTTTATGATCAAGTCTATCTATGAATAATATTTGAATCTTCTCTGAATTCTTTTATGTATGATTGGTTATCTTTGCAAGTCTCTTCGAATTATCCGTTTGGTTTGGACAACTAGATTAGTAGTTCTTGCCATGGGAGAAGTGCTTAGCTTTGGGTTCGATCTTGCGGTGTCCTTTCCCAGTGACAGAAGGGGCAGGAAGGCACGTATTGTATCATTGCCATCGAGGATAACAAGATGGGGTTTATTTCATATTGCATGAATTTATCTCTCTACATCATGTCATCTTGCTTAAAGCGTTACTCTGTTTTTAACTTAATACTCTAGATGCATGCTGGATAGCGGTCGATGAGTGGAGTAATAGTAGTAGATGCAGAATCGTTTCGATCTACTTGTCACAGACGTGATGCCTATATACATGATCATGCCTAGATATTCTCATAACTATGCTCAATTCTGTCAATTGCTCAACAGTAATTTGTCCACCCACCGTAGAATACTTATGCTCTTGAGAGAAGCCACTAGTGAAACCTATGGCCCTCGGTTCTATTCTCATCATATCAATCTCCATCACTTCTATTTTGCTTTGCTTTTTTACTTTGCCTTTTACTTTTACTTTGTATCTCTATACCAAAAATATTATCTATCAGATCTCACTCTTGTAAGTGACCATGAAGGGATTGACAACCCCTAATCGCGTTGGTTGCGAGGAGCTCTTTGTGTTGTGTAGGTACGAGGGACTTGCGCGTGGTCTCCTACTGGATTGATACCTTGGTTCTCAAAAACTGACGGAAATGCTTACGCTACTCTGTTGTGTCATCCCTTCCTCTTCGGGGAAATCCAACGCAAGCTCAGGAGGTAGCAAGAAGAATTTCTGGCGCCGTTGTCGGGGAGTCTATGCAAAAAATCAACATACCAAGTACCCATCACAATCCCTATCTCCCGCATTACATTAGTTGCCATTTGCCTCTCATTTTCCTCTCCCCCACTTCACCCTTGCCGTTTTATTCGCCCTCTCTTTCCCAATCTCCTTCTCCTTCTCTTTCTCCGTTTGCCTTTTTCCCGCTGGCCTTGTTGTCATGGCTAGCCTTATTTCTTCTTCGTTATCTCCCGAGAACGAAGTTCTAAATTTTAAACAAAGGGAGGGAGAAAATCTGAAAGACGCTTGGTATAGAATCTGCAATGCTCAAAACAGGGCTACCAGGAAGCAATCAACTTGAGTTCTTCTTCGCAATTTTTATGTAGGTGCTAGTCCTTGGTATAGATATATCCTTGACACCATTACCGGAGGGAATTTCTTGGGTAGCCATACTTTTGATTCTTATAATGCCATGATAGACTTATTTGGCTCACCACCTCTTTTGGTTAATGGAACTATGTTAACTTTGGAGCATGTTATGCAAAGGCTTGATATTATTGAAAAGAAAGTTGCCACCATTGAGTCTATTCAAAACCTAGATAAAAAGATCCATAATCAGATTACTCAATATGGATCTAAGGTAGGAAGGACTTTGAAAATTTTGAAGGAGAAGGAACCCATGGTTAATGAGAAAATAGATCTAGATTCCTCTAGAATCGGTAAACTTGAGGGTATCATTACCAACCTGGGAACCGCTTTTTCCTCCGTAAATAATACTCCTTGTCCTCCTACTAAGATTGCTAAGCTTATGTATGTTCCTAAGAATAAGGGTGAATCATCTAGTAAGGAAACTGCGGATCTTAAATCTATAAGTATTCACCCCGACATTTTTTCTTTGATTAAGGAACCTTTTGCTACAAATGAATTTCTTGATCTTGTCCCTAAAAGTTTGATTATTACCAAAAAGAAAGAGATCTCTAAGAAAGGTAGATGCCTCATTGAAGAATTGCCTTCCAAACATGGCAATACCTAGATCTATCCTCGCTTTTATGCCTAGCTAGGGGCGTTAAACGATAGCGCTTGTTGGGAGGCAACCCAATTTTATTTTTAGTTTTTTGTGTTTTTCTTCTGTTAGGGAATAAATAACCCATATACCTTCTGTTTGGATGAGGTTTTGTGTTTTAATTAGTGTTTGTGCCAAGCTAGACCTATTGGATCTTCTTGGATGATAGTTGTTTGATCTTGCTGTAATTTCCAGAAACTTTGTGTTCAGTTCCCGAATTGTTAAACATCATCAGTACGTGATAAAATATTAATTCCAATTGCTTCTGATCAATAAACAAATTTTCTAGTTCGTCTAAGTTCGGTAGAATTTTTTGGGTTACAAAAGTTTGCGTTAGTTACAGATTACTACAGACTGTTCTGTTTTTGACAGATTCTGTTTTTCGTGTGTTGTTTGCTTATTTTGATGAATCTATGGTTAGTAAAATATGTTATGATCCACAGAGAAGTTGGAATACAGTAGGTTTAACACCAATATAAATAAATAATGAGTTCATTACAGTACTTTGAAGTGGTCTTTTGTTTTCTTTCTCTGACGGAGCTCACGAGATTACTGTTGAGTTTTGTGTTGTGAAGTTTTCAAGTTTTATGTGAATTCTTTTGATGGATTATGGAACAAGGAGTGGCAAGAGCCTAAGCTTGGGGATGCCCATGGCACCCCCAAGATAATCCAAGGACACCAAAAAGTCAAAGCTTGGGGATGCCCCGGAAGGCATCCCCTCTTTCGTCCACTTCCATCGGTAATTTACTTGGAGCTATATTTTTATTCACCAACATGATATGTGTTTTGCTTGGAGAGTCTTGTATTATTTGTGTCTTTTTTTTAGTGTGCCACAATCATCCTTGCTTTATACACCTTTTGAGAGAGCCATACATGAATTAGAATTTGATAGAATACTCTATGTGCTTCACTTATATCTTTTGAGCTATGTAGTTTTGCTCAATGTGCTTCACTTATATCTTTTGAGCGTTATAATTTTGCTCTATGTGCTTCACTTAGATATTTTAGAGCACGGTGGTGGTTTGTTTTAAAGAAACTATTGATCTCTCATGCTTCACTTAAATTATTTTGAGAGTCTTAATAGCATGGTAATTCGCTTAATAATAATATCCTTGGTGTTCTAGATTTGTGAAATTTTCTTTTGAGTGCATTGAATACTAAGAAAAGATTGAAGCATGATAATTGTTTTGAGATATGGAGGTGATAATATTATAGTTATGCTAGTTTAGTAATTGTGAATTCAAAGAATACTTGTGCTAAAGTTTGTGATTCTCGTAGCATGCGCGTATGGTGAACCGTTATGTGATGAAGTCGGAGCATAACTTATTTATTGATTGTCTTCCTTATGAGTGGCGGTCGGGGACGAGCGATGGTCTTTTCCTACCAATCTATCCCCATAGGAGCATGCGCGTAATACTTTGCTTTGATAACTTCTAGATTTTTGCAATAAGTATATGAGTTCTTTATGACTAATGTTGAGTCCATGGATTATACGCACTTCTTCCCAACCTTCCACCATTGCTAGCCTCTCTAATACCGTGCACCTTTCGCCGGTATCATACACCCACCATATACCTTCCTCAAAACAGCCACCATACCTACCTATCATGGCATTTCCATAGCCATTCCGAGATATATTGCCATGCAACTTTCCACCGTTCCGTTTATTATGACACCCTCCATCATTATCATATTGCTAGCATGATCATGTAGCTGACATCGTATTTGTGGCAAACTCACCGTTCATAATTCTTTCATACATGTCACTCTTGATTAATTGCATATCCCGGTACACCGCCGAGGCATTCATATAGAGTCATATTTGTTCTAAGTATCAAGTTGTAATTGTTGAGTTGTAAGAAAAATAAAAGTGTGATGATTATCATTCTTAGAGCATTGTCCCAAGTGAGGAAAGGATGATGGAGACTATGATTCCCCTATAAGTCGGGACGAGACTCCGGAACAAAAAAACAAGAGGCCATAAAAAAGAGAAAAAAGTCCCAAAAAATGAGAGATAAAAGAGAGAAGGGACAATGCTACTATCCTTTTACCACACTTGTGCTTCAAAGTAGCACCATGATCTTCATTATAGAGAGTCTCTCGTTATGTCACTTTCATATACTAGTGGGAATTTTTCATTATAGAACTTGGCTTGTATATTCCAATGATGGGCTTCCTCAAAATTGCCTTAGGTCTTCGTGAGCAAGCGAGTTGGATGCACACCCACTTAGTTTCTTTTGATGAGCTTTCATATACTTATAGCTCTAGTGCATCCGTTGCATGGCAATCCCTACTCACTCACATTGATATCTATGATGGGCATCTCCATAGCCCGTTGATACGCCTAGTTGATGTGAGACTATCTTCCCCTCTTTTTGTCTTCTCCACAACCACCATTCTATTCCACCTATAAGTGCTATATCCATGGCTCACGCTCATGTATTGCGTGAAGATCGAAAAAGTTTTGAAAATGTTAAAGTATGAAACAATTGCTTGGCTTGTCATCGGGGTTGTGCATGATTTAAATACTTTGTGTGGTGAAGATAGAGCATAGCCAGACTATATGATTTTGTAGGGATAACTTTCTTTGGCCATGTTATTTTGAGAAGACATAATTGCTTTATTAGTATGCCTGAAGTATTATTATTCTTTATGTCAATATGAACTTTTGTCTTGAATCTTTCGAATCTGAATATTCATACCACAATTAAGAAATTTTGCATTGAAATTATGCCAAGTAGCACTCCGCATCAAAAATTCTCTTTTTATCATTTACCTACTCGAGGACGAGCAGGAATTAAGCTTGGGGATGCCTGATACGTCTCCAACGTATCTATAATTTTTGATTGCTCCATGCTATATTATCTACTGTTTTGGACTATATTGGGCTTTATTTCCCACTTTTATATTATTTTTGGGACTGACCTATTAACCGGAGGCCTAGCCTAGAATTGTTGTTTTTTTGCCTATTTCAGTGTTTCGAAGAAACGGAATATCGAACGGAGTCCAAACAGAAAAATCCTTTTTGGAACGTGATTTTCTTCCCGAATATGACACAAGAGACTTGGACCCTACGCCAAAGAACGCCGGAGGCGGTCACGAGGGTGGGGGCATGCCCCCTGCCTCGTGGGCCCCTCGGAGCTCCATGTACCCCCAAACGAACAGAACAGGAGCCAAAAACCTAATTCCACCACCGCAACTTTCTGTATCCACGAGATCCCATCTTGGGGCCTGTTCTGGAGCTCCGCCGGAGAGGGCCGTCATCAGGAGGGCTTCTACATCCTCATAGCCTCTCCGATGAAGTGTGAGTAGTTTACCTCGGACCTTCGGGTCCATAGTTAGTAGCTAGATGGCTTCTACTCTCTTTTTGGATCTCAATACAATGTTCTCCCGCTCTGTTGTGGAGATCTATTCGATGTAATCTTCTTCTTTTTGCGGTGTGTTTGTTGAGACCGATGAATTGTGGGTTTATGATCAAGTCTATCTATGAATAATATTTGAATCTTCTCTGAATTCTTTTATGTATGATTGGTTATCTTTGCAAGTCTCTTCGAATTATCCGTTTGGTTTGGCCAACTAGATTGGTAGTTCTTACCATGGGAGAAGTGCTTAGCTTTGGGTTCGATCTTGCGGTGTCCTTTCCCAGTGACAGAAGGGGCAGCAAGGCACGTATTGTATCATTGCCATCGAGGATAACAAGATGGGGTTTATTTCATATTGCATGAATTTATCTCTCTACATCATGTCATCTTGCTTAAAGCATTACTCTGTTTTTAAATTAATACTCTAGATGCATGCTGGATAGCGGTTGATGAGTGGAGTAATAGTAGTAGATGCAGAATCATTTCGATCTACTTGTCACGGACGTGATGCCTATATACATTATCATGCCTAGATATTCTCATAACTATGCTCAATTCTGTCAATTGCTCTACAGTAATTTGTCCACCCATCGTAGAATACTTATGCTCTCGAGAGAAGCCACTAGTGAAACCTATGGCCCCCGGGTCTATTCTCATCATATCAATCTCCATCACTTTCATTTTGCTTTGCTTTTTACTTTGTATCTCTATACCAAAAATACAAAAAATATTATCTATCAGATCTCACTCTCGTAAGTGACCGTGAAGGGATTGACAACCCCTAATCGCGTTGGTTGCGAGGAGCTCTTTGTGTTGTGTAGGTACGAGGGACTTGCGCGTGGTATTCTACTGGATTGATACCTTGGTTCTCAAAAACTGAGGGAAATACTTACGCTACTCTGCTGCATCATCCCTTCCTCTTCGGGGAATTCCAACGCAGGCTCAAGAGGTAGCAAGCATCTGCTCAGCCTACTGAAGAAAATGCCAGCACCGCTGATGATAATCAGGTTGCTGAAGAAAATGTGAGTTCCAGGGCTGATGACTGCATTCCAGCCGCTGAAGAAATTGCCAGGGCATCCACTAGTGGTGCGCCTGAAGAAAATGAAGAAGTCAGAGCAACTGCATCAGTTGTGCATGAAAAAAATCAACCAGATTCCTCTGCTCCTCCTGTGCCTACCCCAACTCCAATCCTTCCATATGCATCAGATGTGAAGAAGACCAAGGCTGCAGAGCGTGGAGCTGTGAAGAAAAGGAAAGCATCAGCTCCATCAGATTCTTCAGCTTCGAAGAAGATGAAGCCCTTGACCAGCTCACTTGCAAATCCTATTGATGTTCTTCCTCTCACAACCATGCCACCAAAGGAAATTGTGCCTTTCGATGAAGAATATGTGATCCCCAGCGGATCTGATGAAGAAAATCCTTCTGCTACTTCGTCAGAGCAGATGGATGAAGAAATTGAAGCGGATGCAATCCCTTCAACTCCAGCTGTCTCCTCACCAATGCCTCTGGTCACAGCTGAAGAGGCCGGCGTTGAAGAATTAGATGAACACAATTCTGACGTGGACATTGGGAGTACTACTCCATAGATGAATGATGACTTTTGGGAAAGTCAGCATCCCAACTCTACTCTATTTACGCCACTACAACAAATCCCTCGGTCCCCCGCACAAACTGTTCCATTGGGCTCTGAAGAAACTCACCCCACTTCGTTTGTAAATGAAGATATTCCAGCCACTAGTACTGAAGAAACTGCTGCTGTGGAACATATGAAGACGCAGACTGCCACTAAAGAGGAACCAGAAATTCCTCAGCCTGAAGAACCTGAGATTGCCATTCCTGAGGTTGTGATGCAACTCACTGACACTCCTCTGCCCAAGCCAAGGGATCCATTCTCCAGGAAGCAAAAATTCAAAGCCGATGATTTCTTCGGTGAGCATGTATTCTTCACTGACTACAAACCCTATGACTCTACTCGCATTAGGAAGAGGCGTTTCTGGACGGCCAGCCAGACTAATTTCTATTCCTTAGTGCTGTTCAACAAAGACAAAGTCTTCGATCATGAGCACATTCCTCACGTGGATATGTAATCTCTGCCGTGCTTCGTGCCAGTCCTCAGTGTTCTTCACGACGCTGGACTGTTAAATTTCTGCACTGATATCTATGATTGGAATGAAGAACTTATTCTTCAATTTTATGCAACGCTGCACATCACCGGAGACTCTGAAGATGTGAATTCATGGGTGCTGGACTGGATGACTGAAAACACTCACTACAAGGCAGTAGCTTCTGAATTGCTTCGTGCTTTACCACTCAGTCCTCCCCTTGAAGCTGCTCGTTGCGTCTACAGTGAACCTGAGCTTACAGATCACTACATGCAAGTGCTGATGAAGCCATTGAAGCCAGGTCAGGCCCCACAAACCAAATTCCTCATGAAGGAATTACTATATGTGCCTCGGACTGTCTATCGCATTCTGACAAAGACATTGAGTCCAATCAAGGGCCACGACTTGAATGACGAAGAAGTCGTTGGCATCATGAAGAATCTGCTTTTCAATATCATTCATGGCGTTCCCGTCAACTTCCATGATTTCTTCATGAGGACTCTGGCCAATGTCGCTATGTCACCGTTTGAGCTGAAGCTTTATGCACCTTGGATTATGAGATTCATCAGAACAAGGTCTTCACTCAACTATAAGCTGATACACTGAATCATTGCAGCTACTTGCCTCTGATTGAAGTCTTCAAATGGACATTTTCCTTAGCTAATGACAAGGGCAAGGCTGCTGCTATTATAGATGAAGGCATTCGTCCATTGGATGGTCAATTTCGCAAGGCTGCATCCTACTCAACCAATGACGACTCTGCCATCCATGACTCTGCCGCCAACACAACCAAGAAAAATCCTCACGGCACGGCACCCAGGGTGATGACTGATCGAGAGCTTCTCCTCAGTCTTCATCAGAAGGTTGATCGCAATCATAAATGGGTCAAGCGTCAGTGTGGTTCAATTCTTAACAACATGACTGCTACCCACAATGCAGTGAAGAAAAACCACTACTACCTCCATGAAACTTTCAATCATACATGGGCTGTTGTGTCTCATGTTTATAGCGCAGATGATCTGAAGAAAATGGGTCTCAAGGAAGACTTTGACTGGTCTGCACCTCCTACGAAGAAATACAAGAAGGTCAAGGTTCCTTCCTTGGTGGCCAGCTCCTATTCATCATCGCGCGACACCGACGAGCATGAAGACTTGGACGACACTGCGGCAGGCCCTACATCAACAAACGACCCCAACAACACTGGCGCTCCTTCATCAACTTGATAATCTTCAGGGGCGTTAGTCCTCATTTCGATCCTTTTGGTCATTCGATGACAAAGGGGGAGAAATTTAGGTTAGTCTTCAAGCGGGTATATCTTATATGGGCGTTTTTTTGCTAAGTTACAACTCTCATTCTTCTGATGAATATGCTGGGTCGAGTTGCAATCTTAAACTCTATGGTGACCTGATACTTTTGCTGTACTTTTTATGCATGCTTATTCCTGATTAATGTTTATGCACGCATGCTGAATTACATCGGTCACCATATTTCATCATGCATTTCAAATTCTTCATATTATATATCAAATGCGTGTATGAATTACAAGATATAGGGGGAGATCTTCATGCAACTCTTCAAGTGTGCATTGCTTCAAAAGCAAATTCCTCAGTATGCACATCTTCAGGGGGAGTTCTTCTATATCTTGCAATCAAATTCCTCAATATTAGTATTTACACTTCATATGTTTATCCCCGTTGAAAACTTAACCTATATTGTCATCAATCACCAAAAAGGGGGAGATTGTAAGTGCACCTAGTGCCCCTTAGTGATTTTGGTGTATTGAAGACTTATAGGTTAAGGGACTAATGTGTTTATGAGTGTACACTGGTCTATAAGTCTATGAGGATTTCGATATTTATAGAGAAAGTCGACCCCTAAAAATGAAGTTCTTCGATTGAAGACTTTGGATTTCTGAAGACATTCTGAAGAATTTGAAAGTGAAGAAATTGGTATGACCTTGAAGACTTGCTATTCATTCGAGGAACATGAAGCGTGAAGACTTTTGTTTTCGTAGTTTCATTTTCTCTTTCTTGAGTCAAAGGAAACACCGTACAGTTAAAGGGGGTCGAGGAAATACTAAGGAGAAATTTCCAAGTGATGCACAACTCAAAATCCTACACCTACCAATCCCTTCGAGTGAAGCCATTGGAAATCTCATACAGTTCAATCATATTCTTCAGTGACAGAAACGAAGT